>NW_020312018.1:229373-276238 GCF_003144115.1 Tilletiopsis washingtonensis
TGCTGCTGCTGCTGCTGCTGCTGCTGCTGCTGCTGCTGCTGCTGCTGCTGCTGCTGCTGCTGCTGCTGCTGCTGCTGCTGCTGCTGCTGCTGCTGTGCCTGTGCTTGCGCGAAGGCTTGCGCTTGCGCCTGGTCCGGATCCAGCGCCGGGCCGTCGAACATGGGACCAAGACCCAGTGCGGCGGCCCAGTCTTGCTGAGCTCCCGGTCCGCTGCGCGGGCCCGAGGTGGCCGCGCCAGCCAGAAGCTGGCGTAGCGCTTCGGTCAGAGCGTTCGGCGACGGGCTCGATGCAGCACCAAGCGAGCCTGCCGTGTTCGGTGCGGCGGCCGCCAGTGACGCTGACGCAGGCGACGAGACAGCCAGCGCGGCAGCTTGCGCCATCGGCAGGTTCTGGCAGCACGCCTCGCCCCATGCGCCCATCGGACAGGCCTGGCTGTCCAGAAGCTCCGGCGGCAGGAAGATCGTCGGATCGTGCTGCGTCGCCAGCTCGTGCATCTTGGTGTCTCCGAAGGGCGAGCCAGGCTGGCCTGTGAGTCCCGACGGCATCGCAGACATCGCAGGCGCTGCCATCGGAGGCTGCCGCGGAGGGCCCATCTGCTGGTCGGACGGTGCGCTGGGCGCGGGCGATGGCTGAGGAGCTCGGCTGTCGTAGCGTGCACGCTTGCGGATCACGTCGGCTCGCATCGCGACGGGCCGATGAGCGCTGTGCAGCTTGTAGTACAGCCCGCAGGCGTTGCAGATGATGCGGCCGTCCGGGTCCTTGCGCCACAGCGGCGTCGTCGAGGTGCCGCAGTTCGCGCACGACGCGCCGGCATGAATCCCGACCCACTCGTCCGAGTCTGCAGCCTCACCAGTCGTGCTGCCGCTTGCGGTGCCGCTCGTCGGGCCGCTTCTGGCGGCCGAGCTGGAGCCTTCGCCACCTCCTCCTGCGTTCGGGGTATTTGCCGCAGCAGCGGCGTTCGCTGCTTGCTTGGCAACGCGCTCGGCTCGCTTTTGCTTGAGCTCACGCGGTCGCGGGACTGTCACTCGTGTCAGCGTCGTGGTCATGACAGCACAGTCACAGCTCTCACCCTTGTGCAGCTTCAGGTATAGACCACAGGCATTGCACTGCAAAGCAAGGTTCGAGTCGCGTCGCCAAAGAGGTGTCGAGGTGGCGCCGCAGTTGGAGCACTCGGGCTTGGAGCGATCCTCCTTGACCGATCCCGCTGCTGGCGTCGACGGCTTGGAATCGTCGATCGTCGTACTGGTGCTGGCGCCAAAGGTCATGGGAGAGCCTGCGGCACTGCCGCTCGTCTTCGTGCGCGTGCGACTGGACTCGGCCGGCGACGAGCCGAACGCGAAAGGGCCACCGGTGCCGGCGAAGGACTGCGGCGTGCCAGGCATGCTGAGGGACGAGACCATCGAAGGCGCCATGTGCGGCTGGTGCTGCTGGGCCATGTGATGCTGTGGCGCCTGCTGCTCGAATGCGCTAGGCAGCAGCGGCCCGTCGAAGCTGTGTGCAGCATGCAGAGGCGGCCGTACGGCTTGTTGCTGCGGCGTCTCGGGCCCAAAGAATGAGGCGTGCGTCGCAGAGTGGTGCATGCCAAACGGATCCTGCATCGGTGCGGCGTTCTGCATCGGCTGCTCATACGAAGGAGTCAGGTCCATCGACGGGCGATGAGGTCCTTGAAAGTGTGTGAAAGGGCTTTGCGGATGCATCCGCTCTGCGTCGGGTGGTGGTGGCGGCGGTGGATGCTGCGCTTGCTGGCCTTGGGGCCCCGCGCTGACGCCCTGCTGAGCTTGGGCGAAGAGGTGCGCGAGTTGAGGAGGCACTTGGCCTGCCTGGAACGCCATGAGCGCTTGCGTCAGGAAGGCCAGCAGCGCCGACTGCAGAGCCGGCTGCTGCTGTTGCTGCTGCTGCTGCTGCGTCTGTGGAGCCGAGAAAGGCATCGCAAACGGCGGAGCGAACGTGAGCGGGCTGAGCCCATCCGGGCCCTGGCCAGCAGACGCGGCGTCTGCAAAGCGCTGCTGTGGCTGCATGTCCATCGACGTCGACGATGATGCTGCGTCTCGACTGCCTCCTTGCCGACGAGCAAAGGCAGCGTTGCGTGCGGCGCATTGACGCGCCAGCTCGGCACGCTTCATGTCGGCGAGAATGGCCAGGCTGGGCGCCTCGAGGTCCACGCCTTGTGCGGCCAACTCGCGCTCGGCAGCCTCGATTGACTCGATGCTCCATGCTGGCTCTGACACTGCGCCCGTCTCCTCAGCAATGTTGACGTACGACGGCGCCGGCACGGTGTGCCAGAGTCGCTGCTCCGGCGGCCGCGACGAAGCGCCGGCCAGGCGACGCAGAGGCTGTGAAGCAGTCTGAGCAAGGCACTTCACACCGGCTGCGACGTTTGCAACTCACCTGCGACGAGATCTCACTCGATGCTCTGCCCTTTCCCTTCAGGTCGTAGCTCGTCGGCGTGGCTGCGGCCGACGAGGACGGCGTGGCAGCACTGCTCGGCTGGCGCGATCGCGGCCGTGCCCGCGCGGCGCGGTGTCGTTCTGCTGCTCTCTTCTCCGCGCGCTCCTTCAGCTTCCGGCCCACCTCGGCGCTGAACTCTGGCAGCGTCAGGCTGTGCACAGGCCGAGCCTTGCTTCGCTCGAGCGCATCGACGGTCACACGCGCACATCTCGCGAACTCCTTGCGTCCGGGCCTCCGCGCGTCATCGTCCTCCGTTGGCTGCGGTTTGGTCAGCAGCTGGGCGAGAGCGCGCTTATTGCCGACTGAAGGCTCACCGGCACCATATTGGCACGCATGTGGTACATGCGCCATCCGAGGTTCGAGAGACGCTCGCCGTGCTCGAGCACGTCGCGCGACACCATGGCCGCGCGCCAGGTCTTGTTGAGCGACTCGGCATCGCCAGTGCAGGCATACGGGCCGAAGGGCTTGTTCTGCCAACGAACTGTCAGCACTGATGCAGCGTGCTCCACTCGCCTTTGAAGTCGTCGCCGCTCTGCAGCACGCCCACTCACGCCCTTGATCTTCAACAGCACCATGGCGCACAGCGCGCGGCGGCCGGCGCTATGCCGCCTCCGTCTGAGCCAGAGTCTCGCAAGGCGTGCGCTGCGGCAAGCCTGCGGCGTGTGCTGTGTGCAGACGACGGCGGCGGCGGCAGCGAGCGGTGCGTCGGGCGGAGTGTGTGCTGCGAGCGTGCGGCGCGCGGGTGTGGGAGAGTGGAAGAACGGAGGGCAGACGGGCGCGCTGCCGATCTGATAACGCGGCCCGCCTCGCGCGGGCGCAGGCGCACAGCCGGCCGCGGCGCGCCTCGCAGACGCGGCACCCGCCTGCCGCACAGACGGCCGCCTGCCAACCCCCTCTTGCGCGCGACCCTCGGCCCTGCGAGCTGGTGATGAAAAGCCCCAAATGACGCAGTTGGGCGCCCAAGGTGCTGGCAGAGAGAGTGTCCAGCACGAGCGCACGGCCAACGTGCAAAGGAGGTGGCACGACTTCTGCCCTCACTCAGGCACAAGGTGGCCTTGCTGCGGCAACGATGAGGCGGCCTCGCTCTTACACGAGCTAGCCGATGCGGGCGCTTCGTCGAGCAGCTCTTCGTGCTCACAGAGAGGCGCCGGAATGTGCGGCCGTCGTCGTCCGGCTGCAGTGCGTCCGAGTGTTCTAAAAGCACCGGGCGGCCGTCCTGCCGGCGGAACAGCGGAACGGCGTGCGAGCTGCGGCACCCGGCGCAGCAGAGCAGACAGGCTCGGGATGCCGTGAGCCGCTAAGTCGGGACGAGTGCAGCAAGGTGCAGCGGTGCAGCGGCAGCGACGAGGCGAGGTGAGCCGCACCGCTCTGCTGCCGCAGCCGCACTCTCCTTCTGGCCCGGACGCTTCGCGGCTTGGCGCAAGGCCGGTCACGGCGCAGCGAGGCCACCCACCTGCCACGGATCAACTCAGACTTGACTCTGGCAGGCAAGGCAGCGCTCTCACCATGCTGGTTCCGCGGTGCAACGCCGGCCGTCAAGCGGCCGCTTGGCCGCACCCGGCTCACGCAGCGCCGTCGCCGGACTTTTGCTCACGGCGCAGCGGCGGCCAAAACGTCAAGCGAGGCGCCCCGAAGGCGTGCGCCGCGCAGACGCTTGACAGCCCGTAGGCGAGGCGCTAGCGATCTGATAACTCCAGCTTATGTAAGCGCACGCCAAGCACGGCAAGCGGACGGCTCGGCCGGACGCCCGACGCTGCCCAGCGCAGATCATAGCTCCACAGGCGCTGTTCGCGGGTCGCATGCATCATGCAGGATGGGTGTGAATGGATGGGCTCCCTGCCTGGGTTGCCTTCCGGAGGCGGAGCGAGGAGGATGCATCGCGCGCAGAGGCATGGCATCGCGAGCGTGAGATGGGTCACGTGCCGCGCGTCCTCGCTTCGCAGCGGTGCGGCGAAGAGAAACGCGCCTCGCCCGCCGTGCTTCCTCCTTCCCGACACCAACCCACGCCGGGCGCCGCTCTGTGAGCTGAGCGACCGGCGTGCACCTCTCGACCTGTGAGTATCTCGCCGACTCTGCGCCTCTCGCAGCACACGTCGTGCAGCCGGGCGCCGCCTGCGAACGAGCACGGCCGCGGGCCGGCGCCGGGCGTCGAGCGCAACAGCAGCAGCAGCCAGCACAGCACAGCAGCGCGCGCAGCAGGATGACCAACATACCAAATAGTTCACGCCGAGCGTACTAGCGCACTGAGTGACAAACCTTCATCTTTCAAAATTAGTCTTTTGCTCCTATCTGACCTTTGCGCCGCGCTGCTGTGCTGTTGCTGCTGCTGCTGCTGCGCGCTCTCGCCGTGGACGCTCGGAGATGCGGGCTGCAGACAGGTCGCTGACACCCTCTTGCTCCTGCCTAGACCCGCCGGCTGGTCTGCTGGACCCTGTGACGGCGTGGAATGTCATCGTGCTTGCTTGTTCCTTCTGTGTCTGTTGTGTGAAGGTTTCGCAGGTTGTCCGGCTGCTGCGCGATTGCGCTTGCACCCGCAGCGATGCGGCCGTCAGGGCGTGAGCGGTGGCCGTCTGTGGCTCTTCTTGCTGTCGATTCATCTTGTCAGAAGGCTGAGAGCTGTAGCCATAACTGCATTGCCGCACCGGAGCGGGCCGTCGTTAACGCGAGATCGAGATGGCGCGCAGCCGGCGCACAGGCCAAGCTGCTGAAAGATGAGCGCGTCTCGCTCGGCTGCTGCGCGTGTGTATGCGGCCGCGTTGCTCTCTTCTCACCCTCACACCGCTCTGGCCGCCGCAGCCATGTCTCAACCACAGAGCAGCCAGGCCTCGTCGTCGTCGGCAGGGCCTGCCGGCCTCGGGCTCATGTCGTCCATGTCGCCCGAGTGCACGCCGCTCAAGCACCGCTATGACTCCTGCTTCCACTCCTGGCTCGTCGACTACCTTGCCCTGCCTGGCTCGGGCACCGCGTCCGCCGCAGCGCAGCCCCAGGAGTCGTCATCGTCGTCGATGTGGGGCCGCGGAAAGAAGGAGCAGGCGCCGGCAGCAGGGCAGGACGAGGCGGCGAAGCGCCAGAGCCTCAAGGAGCGGCTCGACGGCGAGTGCGGCGGCATGTGGGAGGAGTACCGGAAATGCGTCACGGTGAGTAGATCTCGGCAGGCAGCAGGGCGGTGCACGGCGGCTGTATGCCACACCTGAAGGCTCTCGTGCCTTTACTTGGCTGCCCGACTGCACATGACCGGCACAGCTCTGCCGATGGACAGGACAGAGGCGAAGACTGCGAGCGGTCCGGCCATCTCGACGATGCTCCTTCTTGCTCTTGCACGCGAGCTTGACTGTCTGTCACACGGTACCGTGACGCTGCGAGACGGCCGAGCGCAGACGGAAGCCCCGGCAGATGCACAGAAACGGAAGAGCTGACGCTCCTCCTCCAGCGGGCTGTCTCGGAGAAGCAACTCGATGGACTGATCGCCGAGGCACGCGCCCACAACCCCTTCCCCTTTCCGCATGAGCGCGCACCCGGCGAGGTGCCGAGCGAGCCGTTCCCATTCGCCTCGGCGCCCGGTGCTAAGGGTCCATGAGAGGAATGCACGGTGTGGAAGGAGCGATGCGAGCGTGCGCTGGCATGCAGCCTTGGTCTTATGCGCCTGCTTCGTGTGCCGAGCTACGAGGAGCTACATGCGCCTGGCTGCGCCCGCCGCCCCGACTGTGCCGGCTCCAGTGCGCGTCCACCTCATCGCACAGGCCTGGAGGGCGCGAACAGATGCTTGAGTGGCCATCGGTGGATGGAGAGAATGAATACAGCGTGAGGAAGGGGAGTGACTGAGCAAGGGAGAGGGACCGCGCGTATCGTGGCGCGGAACAGAAGCGAGGCCGAGAAGGCGGCGCAGTGGGATGCAGCACGGACGCCGTGAAGGGGGGCGCGCAGAGCTATGAGGCCGCATATATAGGGTGACGGAGTGGGACAGTGCTGCAGGGAGTGAGCGAGGGCGTGAGAGAGAAGGGTCGTGAGAGCGGGTGGAAGCAGTCGGTAGCGCCGAGTGAGAGGAGGCGAGGAGAGATATGGGGAAATGAGGAGTCCGGGATCAGGCGAAGAAGCCCTTGATCTTGCTCGACGTGAGCGCAGCCGGTCCGGTCTGTGCGCGAGGCTCGACCTGCAGCGAGCGCTGGTACATCTCCTCCTCGTCGAGGAGCGGCAGGTCGACGATGAGGCGCTCGACGCTGGTGTTGGCGCGCGCCATGCCGCGCTCGTGCTGCTGGCAGCGCACGATGGCCATGACGGCCTCGTCCATGAGGCTGAACTTGCGCCAGTGCACCATGTCGTCGCTCGCGCGCTTCGACGGGTTGCCGTCGGAGAGCGAGAGGATGTCCTGCAGATGCACGCCGCTGCGAGGGGTGTCAGTGCGGACCGCGAACTGGACTGGTGTGCGCAGACTCACAGGTAAGGGATGGTGCGGCCCTCGGAGTTCTCGAGCGCAAGACGGTAGGCGGCGAAGCTGCGATCGCTGCCCATCAGGCGCGCGAGCGAGAGGTACACCTTGTTGACGGCCTTGCCGTTGAGCAGCTCGCGCGTGTGCTTGAGGCGATGCACCGAGGCGTTGCCGAGGCCGGCGAGCACGGCGTGCAGCGTGTTGTAGTTGTTGCTGTGCCGCAGGATCGCAGCGATGCTCATGAACTTCTCCAGCATGCGTGCGCGGTGCTTGATCTTGCCCTGCACGAGGATCATCGTGCACACCCAGGCGGAGACGTAGTTGAAGTGCGCAATCGAGCGCGCGACCGGCCCGTTCTTCTCGCGCAGCTCGCGCGAGGCAAGGATGTGTCGCAGCAAGTCGCGTGGCCGGATGGCGCAGAAGAGGTTCCACTCGATGCGCGTCAGCTCGGCTGCGATCACCTCCTCGTCGGTGTCCGCCAGTGCATTCGAGATGCCGCGCAGTGCCGTCTTGCGCGCGTTCGTCAGGCCCTCTGGCGTGGCAGCCACGGCGGAGTTGACGTTGGCCGGCGGCGGCGCCAGGGCCGTGTCGGACGCCGACTGTTGAGCAGGGTAGCCGCCGGACACGCCAGACGAGGCCGCGTGCGGAGCGCTGCTGATGCTGGCAGCCGCAGACTTGACGCCACTGTCGCTCGATGTCTGCGCGTCCGAGTAGCTGTAGTCGCGGTGCTCCAAGGAGGGTCGCGAGAGCTGAGCCGAATCGATCGCCGAGCCACTGGCTGCCGAGCTGTCGGAGTATGCCCGCGAGCGCAGCACCTCCTGCGAGCTGTTGTCCATGCTGTACGAGCCGGACTGGGAGCTGGCGACCAGGGTGCTGCTCGAGGGCGCCAGCGTCTGGCCGTCGGCGCCAAGCAGAGAGGGGCGCACGGGCGGCACATCGGCCGCGACGGAGCGCGGCTTGTCGTTGTCCTGGTTCTTGCTCCATGCGGCATCAGGGTCGGGCGCGAAGCGAAGTGCTTCGAGGTGCGGCTGCAGAGGGCTGGCGATGTGCATGGTAGACGGGTGCTGCAGCAGGCGCTGGAAGAAGTCGCACAGCTCGCTGTACGTGTCCGGCGCCGACAGGTCGCCAGGGTAGTCTTGCATCCAGTCGCCAAGCATGGCAGTCAATCTGAGACGGGTAGTGGTCAGCACAAGCGCTGCATGGCAACATCACAGGAGAACTTACCTCATCAGCGAGAAGCGAATCATTACGCCGTCCGAGCGCTCGCTGCTCGACAGAGCATCGAAGCGCGCAACAAGCTGGCGCAGCAGCTCGATAGGCCGTGCGAAGCCGCGGTAGAAGACCATGAACATGAGCAGGAAGCGCTCGTCGTCGCCCGACACGGCTGCAAAGAAGAGCTTCTCCCACAGCTCCTCGATGGAGACGTAGCCGCCGGCAGTCTTTGCGCTCTGCAGGCCGAGCTGAGCCTTCGAGATGCTCTGCTGCAGCGCTGCCTCGTCTTCCGAGTTGCTGCCGGTGAGCGAAGGAGCATCGACCGACATCGTCGTGGCATCGCTGAGCTTGCGCGCGGTGTTGCGCACGTCGTGTCCGCTCGACTGTGCAGCGCCCTGCGTCGCACGCGAGAAGCCTGGGTTCTCGTTGCTCGAAGAGTAGCCGGCGGAGCTGAGAGCCGGGCTGTTCTGCTGACTCGCCGAGGACGTCCGGCTCGAGTCAAGAGAGGCGGTCGTGGCATCGCTCATCTTTCGCGAGCTCGAGCCAGGGCCCGTGGTCGATGCCGAGCCGTGCAGCTGCTGCAGCTGGTGGGCAGCGGGATCGAAGGCAGCCTTGCGTCCGGCTCGCGCCTTGGCCACCTCCTTGACGAGGTAGGAAAAGCAGTCGCGCATGCGCTTCTTGCCCTCCTCGCTCTGGTCGCTGCACTCGGCCAGGCCGACATTGTACACTGCAGCCATGTCCGAGGCGTAGTAGGGGTCGACGGCCTTTGGGAAGCTCTCCGACTTGCACGCCAGCATCACGGTGCTGAGGCTGTGCATCGCGAAGTTCTCGAGAAGCTCAGACATGCCGCGGAACGAGGAGATCTGCGCCGCGTCGTAGCAGAGGATGATGGCGTCGATGTGCGGCAGGAACTTCGGCCATGCGAAGCGCTTGCTGGGACCGTTGAGCAGCACCGATGCATCGATCTCCAGCACCTCAATCGTGCGTTGCTCCTGGTCGACGATGCAGATCGTCGAGTGCGACGCAATCTTCTCCGACAGGACGTTCGGCTTCGACAGGCCAAACTGCCGCAGGCCCTTCTTGATGACGGTCGTCTTGCCCGCGCCTTGGTGGCCCACCACGGCAATGACGAAGCTGGCGTGCGACTTTGGCGGGTGCTGCACCTGCTGCAGCAGACTGGCGGTGCTGCCGCTGCGGCTGCGCGCGCCCGCACTGGCCGAGCCGGCCGGCGTAGCAGCGCCGCCAGGTGCACTGCTGGTGCCTGTTCCGCCTGCCGCGCTCAGAGCTGCGCCTGCGGAGCTGGCTGGCGTACTGCTGCTTGACGCGCTGCGCTCCGTCGAGTCTGCGGTGTGCGCGGACGGACCACCCACAGCCAACGCAACACTGCGCCGGAGCTGCTGGTTCTGCCGCGCATTCAGCTCGCCGTCGCCGCCGCTGAGGCCTGTGCGCGACTTGTCCGGCGCCGAGCCGCTCAAAGATGGCGCCGTCGTTGCGAGCGAGGTGCGCGTGGCCGCACTCGGCGCCTCACTCTGCCCAGAATTGTCGACCGGCGATGATCCAGCAGGCGTAGACGAGCTGTCTCCCGCTTGGACGCCCAGCAGAGCTGAAGGATCGTCGCTGCCGTCGTGATCCTCTTCGCTGCGTGCGACGCCCTCGAGGCCAGGCACAACCATCTCGTTGCAGAGCATCGAGCGCGGGCGAGCGCGGGCCTGCACGCTGAAGCGACCTGCTGAAGACGGGGACGATGCTGCAGGGACAGCGCCGACTGTGGCGCCACGCGGACGCCCGCGGATCGTGCCATTCGGCCCGAGCGACGATGGCTCGAGCTTCGGCGGCGTCTGCGGCGGCGCGTCTTCCTCCTTCGTCGGCGGCAGAGGCGCACCACTGCCAGACGAGCTGGACGAGCGGCGGCTGATGGCCGGGCGCGTCGAGGGTGGCTGCAGGCTTGAACTTCCGTCGCGGGAGCGATAGCTCGGCGTCTGACTCGTACTGCGGCCAGCGTGGCCGGCATCGCGCCCATCCTGCGCGTCCATGTCGAGCGCAGCCTGGCTCAAGCTCTGGCTGCGCGTCCTGCCACGGTCTGCAGCGCCACTGCTGCGCGAGTCTGGCAGGTCCTTGGGCGGCGGCGGTGGCGGCATCGAAGGTGTGGGACGAGGCGGCGGCAGCGCGCTGTAGCGGGCGACGCGATGGTACCCGTCGCTCGGCTTGACGAACATGCGTGAGGCAGTCGGGCTCGTCAGGCTGGGCATGAAGGAGGCGTTGGGCGAGGTCGGTGACGGCAGTGGCGAGTCGAGCGTGGGCACGCTGCTGATGGACGAGTCGGGCGACTGGTACATGCCGGGTCCCCATTCTGCCGACTGCGTCCGTGCCGTCGAGGGAGTGCGTGCGGGCGAGGAGGAGTCGCGGGCTCCTGCCGGCGAGTAGTCGCGATATCGCTGGCCATCCAGTGCGTCCTGGCGCAGCGTTGCTGAGGAAGCCATCTCGGAGGGACGAGGCGACACGCGGAGCCAATTTGTCAGGCCTCCGTCTTCGGACATGCGCCGGCTGCCAAGGGCATCCTGCTCGTCCAGGCCGTCGTCGGGCGCATCGTCGAGTGACAGCATGGAGACGAGGCGCTCGGGAGAGCTGCTCCCGCTCTCCGGGCTCAGGGCGGCGTCGTAGAAGGAGTCGGAGCTGCTGATGGCCCCGGGTGTCACCGCCCTGACCTCTGGCGCGTTCGTGCCACTATGTGTGGCCGTCGATGGAGAGAGTCTGCGAGCGCGTCGCAGCCGGCCGGGCAGCGGCGACCCCGCATCTGCGTCCTTCGAGCTGCTCGGCCAGGCCTGATCGTCGCTGCTATCAGAGCCCTCCTCGCTGTCGTCGCGGGTGGGATCTTCCTCCGCCCCATGCTGCCGCTGTGCATCCGTGCTTTGCCGCTTGATCTGCCGTTTGCGCACCTGCTCGCGGAGCAAACGGCGCCTCCGCCTTGCTCGGGCAGCATCACGGATCGCAGCATCTGCTGGGCTGCCCAGCTCCTCCTGCGACGCCTCTGCATCGCCTTCGCCTTCGCCCGAAGAGGATGGCTCGCCTGTCGGGGGCGCGTCCGCAGTCTCGTCGCTGTCCCTGCGAGGCGCGTCGGGCACTTCGCTGATCTGCGAGCTCGAGGTGACATCGCTGTGTCCGGTCGCTGCGCGCGCGTCCGCGACCGAGCTCGGGCCAGTGTGTGCATCGATAATGCCCGTCTGACTGCCGCGTCCTGACACACCAGAATGAGACTCGGCCGAGACGGCGGAGCCAGTGCTGGCGCCTTTGCGGTGCAGCGTGGCGCCTTGCCGCGATGCACCGGCCTCAACGTCGGCCTGCGCACGCCGAGGCGTCGCTTCAGACTCGACCGCCGGCGCGCCGCTCGCATTCGGCAGCGCGCCACGCGAGGTGGCACTCGAGCGGGAGCTGGAGCGAGACACTGCCGCGCTCAGCTCGAGCGGCACATCGGCGAGCTGCATCGGAGATCCTGAAGGCGCCGAGGCACCCAAAGACAGAGCCTCAGCGAAGCGCCGATCCTCCTCGGCTACCTCCTGGTCCAAGCCGAAGACCGGCGAGCCATGCAGCTGCGCGCTTGCATCGCTGGCTTTTGGCGGAGAGGCGGAGGTCGAGGGGGTGTGGCGCAAGCCAGGTGCACGGACCGAGTTGGTCGAGCGCAGGCGCGGCACGGGCGGAGGCGCCTCGATGGACGAGGACGACGGAGCGGACGAGTCTGCGCTCGGCCCGCTGAGCTTGCGCGTGCGATTCTGCCAGAACGCCAGCGCTGGCGGGCGCCGCTTCTCGGGCGTCGCTGCTGTGCTAGACGCAGACGCAGCGGCCGTCGCATCGGGCGCCGCAGCGCCCGCGGCTGAATGCGCAGACGGCATCGGCACGCCGAATCTCGCGCAGGCTCACAGCGGAGCTGTGGCACGGCTCGCGGCAGGGAACGCGGATCTCGATAAGGCTGGCTGTAGGAGCCCGTGTCAGCGAGCTGCTGTCGCGTGCCGTGCGCAGCTGGCCTGGCCTGCTCTCCGAAGTGGTGATGTGAACACTCACCTATGATGGCAGGCCGCTGAGCTCAGGAACGATGACAGGAGCGCAGGACTGCGCCTGCGGTGCGCCAGCTGAGTGCGCGGAGCTGCTCTGGGCAGCAGCGAGGAGTGCGCGACAGGAGCGCCGCGATGAGGGTATCAAGATCCGCTCCGGTCCGAGAGAGGCGTCGAGCAGGCAGCGCACGCGGGCCGACGAGAGACAGGTGCCGCCTGACTCGCAGCTGCGCGAGAAGCCGGGCGTGAGGGAGCGGTGCGGCCGAGCGGCGCGCGTGGCAGGTCGTGCAGGGCGTGCGACGTGCACGAAGAGTGGAGTGAGTGAGTATGGTGGAAGCCGGCAAAGATGGTGGTGCGCGGCAGAGGCGGTGGAGCGGAAGGGCGATGCTGCTGCTCGTCGTCGCCGTCGACTCGAGCATCACGCGGCCGCCGCGTGCGCACAGGCGCAGCAACAGCAGGCAGCGCGTCGGTCAGCAGCAGCTCCGCCGTCGCCGGCTGCGTGTCGCGCCGCCGCGCGCGGCCCCTCAGCCGGCGGCGACGCGCGCGCGCGGGCCTCTCGTCGCCTGCCGCGCCAGCGTCCAGCACAGCCCGCCTTGGCTGCGCGCCTCCTCTCGCCTGACTTTGACTCGCTGCTCGCGTGCGCTGCCCGCCGCACCGGCACCCCAAAGTGCACTCTGCGCTGTGCCTTGCTGCTTCGGCACCCCTGTTGCTCCCGCACTGGCCGGCGGCCGGTGTGCTGCTGCTGCGATGCTCCCGGCGCTGCGTGCGTGCCGCTCTGGGAGCTGAAAGGCGGCTCTGAGCGGCTGCCCCTCGCGCGGCGCGCGGCCCGTCGTTGCTTTCCTGCCAGCCTGCCGCGCGGCACGGCCTCTGCCATGCCCTGCCATGGTCCCTCCTTGCCGCCTCTCTGTTGCTCTCGCCGATCCCTCTCGCGGCGTCTCGTTCGCAGCATGCAGCGCTGCACTTGCCGCTGCTGCTCGCTGCACCCTGATGGCGGCGGCGGCGGCGAGGCCCGGCGCCCGGCACGCGCTGCGGAAGCTCATCCAGCCGCCTCTTCCCACTCCGAGCCGCCGGCCACGCGCAGCGCGCTCAAGGAGGTGTTGCTCGCGCGGAGTTGGCGCTTGAGACGTCTTACGGCGGGAGTCGCACGCGCGGGGCCCGCTGCTGTGCTGTGCGAGGCGGCGCTCTCGCACGGCAGCGCCGCCTCTCGTCCGAGCAGAGCCCTTCTCTGCACCTTGCCAGGGCCCGCGCCGGGCAAACGGGAGCGGACGGAGCATCAAGTGCAGCGTGGGGAACCCTAGCGACGACGCACCGAACGCAGCACCGTCCGACGCACCTGCAGCGCGCCCGGCGCTTTTGCCGACGCCCCCACGCTCGGGGCTCAGGCCGCAGGGTGCCGCAGCTGCGGCACGGTGCGCACACGCGAGCCACGTCTGCTGCCTTTGCCGTCGACGCAGGCCGCGCGAAAGCGTCGAGTGATGGCGGCGAGACGAGGCACGTCCGAACCGGAGCTTGCTCTCCCGAGCTGCGCGCCGGAGCCCGGAACAGGCCGGGAGTGGCTCAGCCAGGCACGACAGGCAGCGGCTGCGCCCCTGGGGCTGGCCTGGGAGCTTCTGGCCGCTGACGGCGGGTGCCAGAGAAGGAGGCGAGCGACGGTGAGCTCACAGCAGCGGCTCACCGCAGCAGTCTTAGTGAGCGAAGATCAGGCCATCCGCTCGCTGCCGCACACGGCATGCGATCTCTGACCCTTCGCTGGGCCTCGCTCGAAGCAACGTCTGCTGAGGCCGGATCTGGCGTGGACGCGGAGGCCGCCGCGTCCGGTGTCGCGCGTGCCGCCGCGCGCTGCTGCGTGCGGTCCGCGCCGCTGTCAGGGACCCCCTCCGTCGCGGGACAAGCAGGCGAGTGCGTGGGAGAGACGCTAGGGCAGCGGCCGCAGCAGCAAGGGCTGCGCAAGTCGAGCGAGCCTCAGCAATCGACGAATGCGAAGGCTCAAGGGCAGCGACGGTCGCACGTCTGGACGATCCTGGGCCCTGAGCGCCGCTCGGCGTTCCGACCGTTGTGCCTGCAGTCGTCTGGGCACCTGCTCCTGATGACGCGCCGCCGATGCTTCTCTCGGTCGTACGATGGAGAGCGGCGGATCACGCAGGGGCAGGGTCAACGTGACCGCTGCTGCTGAGATCGCTCGACGACGCCGTCTTTCCTCATTGATTCTCGTGGCTCCGACTGGCATGTCGTCGACCTCCAGGCATGCTCGAACAATAAGAATCGACCGCCCGTCCGTGATCGCCGGCTCGAACGGCAGGCCCATCGGCCGACGAGCGAGCCAGACAGCGTCCTGTCCTCCTCCAACAGCCTCGGATGCATTCCAGTCGGCGCTTGTCGCCCTGCTGTCCCACCTTGCAGACGTCCATCGCCGGTCGGCGTCAAAATCTGACCTGTCCGCTGTGCGGCCGCAATTCCCAGCATCTCAGCTTCCGATACATCTTGCAGCGTGAGGACATCCGGCGTAAATGCCGAAGGACAGACATGAGAGCACGAGCAGCCTCAGAGCGGGGCCTGTTGGTGTAGGTCCAGCTGCCGGCGCCGCCTCCGTCGCGGAGGTGGCGCTGCGGCGCCGGCGTTCGCGCCGAGACATGATCATCGGGGGGCCTGGGCGTGCACGTGTGGTGGAGATGCACACTGCATGCCGATAGACGGACGGACAGACGACCTCAGAGGTCAAGAGTCCGCCTCGCAGCGGTCCATGTCAAGGCGGAGCCGGCTCGCGCGCTTGCTGTGCTGCGGCGTGCGTGCGCACATGCATTGGTTTGGCGGCCCGCTCTGCGCGCGAAGGCGGAGCGCAGCATGAGGCAGCACCGAAGCCACGAGGAGTCCTCAGCGCCCAGCAGAGCGTGGCGGCAGCGCCACAATTTTCTCGGCGCGCGACGCAAGTGAGTCTGCGGCAACAGCGCGCGACGAACGCACGCTTCTCTGCGCTCTCCTTTGTCTCAGCGCCATCGGGCACCGCTGCAGTGGTGCGCGTCGGGCGGTTCGGAGCCGCGAGGCCTCTGCGCAGCGGTTGGGGTGGCGGCGCAGCATCAGGTGGAGGATCCGCCGGCGTGACGCTCGCAGGTGCCCGCGCCACCGCCGAAACGAGCCCCGTCGACGCCTCCAGCCCGCGCTGCATCACAACAACCCACGTCATCCTCGCTTGCAGGCGTGCAGCGCTGTGCTGTCCAAGGTGCAGGCCGCCATTGCGCGATGCATGCACGCGCCGTGTTCTTGGGTGCTTCCGACGGAAGCAGCGCTCGGCGCAGGACACGTCGCGGCCGCTCCTGACGTTGCCTTGGTCGGCTGGCGCGCATCCGACTTGGCCCGCGATACACGAGCCTCTCGTTCCGTCGGGAGCCCATTGGCGACGCCGTCGCAAGGCCCAATCGACAGAGTAGCTATTCACCCATATGGCGCGCATCGGGCGTCGATGACATGGCGCAAACGTCATCGCAGCGCTCGCCAAGCGGGCGACGGCCGTGCAGCATTCCGCGCGCGCACGCTTGGCGTCGTTGTCGTCGTCGTCGAGCGCAGCCGGGCGAGTGCTCATGAAACACTGCCGACCCGGACGAGAGAGCGTGTGCGCCGCATTCACGGAGTTGGTCCTCCTGCCCTGAGGTGTCTGCAGCTGCATTCTGCTGCTGCGCTCTGGTGGGCCGCTCAGCGCACTCACCGGCGGCACACGGCTCGCACGAACGGCATTCCGGCTCCCGAAACGCAGCACGAGGATCGCACGCCGCACCACGTTCGCCTGTGCTTGGCACAGAAGCAGCGGCGCCTTGAGATGGAGCGCATTGTGATTGCGGTGCAAGCAGGGTCGCAGCGGAATTCACCAGGCCGCCGCTCGCGGAGCCGAGAAACGACCGAGCGGTCGGGGGTCCAAGCTCGCAGCTCCAGCATGCAGAGGTCTAGGCGCTCTCGCCTGGCCGTGGCGTAACGTGTGCTTGAGCGGCGCCGAGATGAACGCGGCACGCGGAGCGGGCGCAGGCTTCGGGCAGCTGGTGTGGCAGCGGGAGGAACGCTGCGCAGGCGACAGCAGGCCACGGCCGGGCAGCCGGCGCTCCAAAGACGGGTTCCCGGAGCGGCTGCCTGCTGCGTCTGGCTGGGTGCTTGTGCACCGCTGTCGGCGCTCTCCTCGGCACAGAGGCGCACCACAGGCGCGCTGGCCGCCTGCGCGAAGGTTTCATGCCTGGGGCCCACGCGCCTGCACCGAGGCAGAACGGCCGCAGATGCAGGCAGCAGCGGTACCGCAGATGCAGATGCAGCACGCAGCACGGGGGGGCCAACGCATGAGCCCAGCCTGCACGCTCGCCGAGGGCCCGCATCATGCGATGTGCACGCAGCACACGGCCTTGCATCACCAGAGCGCGAAGGGTGCAGGCGGGCGGCCAGCGCAGCGCAGCGCTCGGCAGCCGGCTCGGGTGCGTTCGACGAGTGGTCTGCGGGCGCTGCCTTGAGAAAGGGCCAGCTCGTCGGGCAAGTGCAGCGGCGTCGTGGCTCGATGTCGCCCGTGGTGCGACTGCGCGAGGACGCCGCAGTGCCATGCCGTCGGCGCCCGCAAGGTGGCACACGGCGGACCATGCATCGGCTGGCAGCATCGCCCATCTAGCGAGCCGTCGTCGGTGGGCGCGGACGACGATCGCATCGGCAGGTGAGACGCCTGGGCCACGCGGCAGATCGGCGGCAGCAAGTGCGAGCCAGCGTGCGGTGCCGAGGCAGCGCAGGCTGCCAGATTCGGGGTGCCGTGCCCCTGCTGCCGGCCGGCACACGCATGAGACCACGTCTGGTGCGCGCCGCGCGCGCGGGCGAGTGAGAGGGAGGAGGCGCCGCGGTGGCTGAGCTCGAGGAGAAGGGATCGTCGGAGCCGCACGACGCAGCGGCAGCCGGGAATCTTGCCCGAGATTGCTGCCGAGGCAGGACTGCCGCGCTGCCCGCAAGCCTCCGCTGCCGCTGCGTCTGCTGCTTGGCCGCTGCGTTCATGCGCAGAACGCAATCTCGCCAGAGGCCAGGGCCGCTATACGTATGCAGGGCGCTGCGCCCGCGGCCGTGCGGCTGCGCTGCCGCTGCCCACCCGGGTTTCTCGCATCCCACCCTCGGCGGCCGAGCGGCTGGCGCGCAGGAGCGGAGCAATGCACCTCGTGCGCTAGAAGCGCATGCAGGCAGCGAGATGGCCGGACACGCTGCGCGTTGCCCCGCACCCTCTGGCGCACTCAACTCCCGCCTCCCGAGTCGCCTGCGCCGCGTGAGTCGAGCGTCTCGAGGACCGGCACGGATGCTGGACGCGGTATCTGATCCCCTTCGGCGGGCATCGGCACTCCAGCGGCTGGCAGCTGCGATGAGACGCTGCAGGATGGATGCCGGACCGTGCACGGCGGCGCTGCGGGATCGGCGGCGATGGAGGTGTGGCCCGCGAGGAGGCGCGCGTGGCGCTCGTGCCAACCCAGCACCTGATAGGGCGGCTCCGCCTTGCTCCAGCAAGCATCAGAGGGCAGGACAAGGCGTTCGTCGGACACCACCACGCTGGCAGACGCATCGAAGCATGCCGCTGTCGTGGGCTCCGGGCATGCTCCAGCTGCACTTCCACCGGCAGATCTTCGAGCGGGGCGTCGCACTTCCGCATGAGAGGGGGGCTAGCGAGATGCGAGGCCAGCGCAGGATCAACCGGCGAGGGGCGAGTCCGCTGCCCACCCCCAGCGCTGGAGGAGAGGGGCGCTTGCGGCCTCCGGGCGGGCACGCTACGCTGCGACAAGAGCACCTCAGATTGCGACGCCGGCGCCAGCGCGGCATCCTAGGCGGCACGCCATCGGGCCACACAGGCAGCTCGGGCGTGGCTGGTGTGGTGCTTAGCGGATCTGGACGCCCCTCCTGCCTCGGCGGAGTGGGCCTGGCGCATCAGCATGGATGCTGTCCGCGCAGCGGCAGCGCAGGTCGTGAGCGTGTGGGCACGGCGGCAGCAAAGGCAGAGAGAGGGAGCGGCAGCGTCATGCTGGAATCATCAATGACCCCCTGCCGCCGACAAGCGATGGACGGGCGGCACTGGCACTGTGGTACAGCCTTGTGCTCCTCCGTCGTCTGATGCACGCGGCTTGGCGGCGCAGCAAACAAGGCCAGAGCGCAGCGCAGATCTCGCGGCTGGCAGCGGGCCTCGTTTGCTAAAACGGGCGCTGCGTGGCCGCTGCGAGGACGAGGTGCGGCGGCGCAACCCGCCTGCGGGCTGCATGCGCTGCCCGAGGGACGGGAGCCGCCGAGCATGCCGCTATGCGGACGCGGCTCGGCCTGACGCCGCCGCTGCGCCAGCACAGCGCCTCGCCAGCGAGAGCCGCTGCATCCGCCGCCGCGCCGTCTTCGCGGCCCCGAGCGAGCGGAGCTGGGTGGAAGCGCCGCACGCCGCACCCTCTTCGTGCTCCGCCGCCCGCCGCCGAGCAGCGGAAGCCTCGCGTTGCCCGCAGCGCGGCACCGACGCCGCCACGGGACGGCATCGGCGGAAGCGGCAGCGGCAGCCAAGGCCCTCCGGACGCCGCCACGCACGCACGGGCAGGCAGCGAGCATGCAGCGTGCAGCCATGCCGCGAGCAACGCAAGGGCAGCAGCCCCGCCGACGCCGCAGCAGCGGCATTGGCGGGCTGCAGATGCTGCACCTGCAGCCCAAGCGCAAGCGAAGCTCGGCTGCGCTGGCGTCGAGGAGCAGAGCAAGGCGCAGCTGCCGCGCCGACGGAGCGAGCGCACGACATCGACGGCGAGCCCACGCGGCGGCGCGGGCGGGCGCCATGCGGATGCTGCCTTGCCGGCTCGGCTGCGGCGCTGCACCTCAGACGTGGCGCAGGCCGGACGAGCAAGCGCCAGCGCGGGCGTGACGCTACGGCGGGCATCCTTTTCCCCGCGAGGCGCCGTGCCGCGATGCCCAGCGCCGCCCAGACAGACGCAGCACGCAGACGCAGGGCATTATTCTCCTACACGCTCAGCCCGGCGGCGAGCAGCAGCACGCAGGAGCCGTCAGTGCAGCCGGCCGTGCATGCAGGTGCAGCTGCAGGTGCGGCAGCGCGCAGACCGACGGCGAGAGGAGGCAGCGCAGGCTGGCGCTGCGCCTGCAGATGCTGCCGCCGACGGCGCTCCGCCGCCATCCCCTAGCCGCAGCGTCGGATGCTGCATCTGGGCAGCAAGCAGGCAGGCCAAGCAGCGTCGCGGGCGGCGCGGGCATTCCGATCGCAGCGCCGAGCAGATGCGAGAGAGCAGCAGAGGCGGCAGAGATGCGGCGAGCTCGCCGAGCCGCTGGCCTCGCTCGTCGCTGCGCCTTGCTGCTGCGGGCGCTGTGCGTGTGCTCCGTGCTTCTTCTGCATCTGCGGCGCTCGGGGTGTGTGTGTGTGTCTGTCAGTGCGGCTGCCGTATCACCTCCGCCGCGAGACAGCGAGGGCGCCGCCGAGCCCCTCCGCCGGCGCACGCCCGCCTCTCCCCCTCGCACTCAACTCGACTTCACCCGGCCAGCCTCCGCTGCGGGCGTTTGTTTGCCGTGTGCCCTCGCTCGCTCTTGCCCCCCCCACCACGCCGGCCTCCTCTGCACCCCCGCGAGCTGCTGCCGCCGCACACGCTCGCTCCGCCTTGCTCCCGTCCGCACCTGCCCAGCCGATTGCACCACACGCCCAGCCCGGCACCGAGCGACATCGCCGGGCGCTGCTGTCTCTGCTGCGGCGCTGCCTCGCTGCTCCTCCTCGTGGCTATCCCGTGTCCGTCCTGCTGCCCGATGGCGCAGAGCGGCCGTGCCAGCAGCATCAGCGTAGAAGCGAGCCCATCTTGATCCGGCACTCTCCCACCCGCGCCTCGCGGCACCCGCGGCGCCTGTCCCCCTCTCGCATCTATACTTACCACCACCGGCACTCCTGCTCGTCCCCCTCGCACCTTCCCTCCGTCGTCGCTGCTCCTCGTCACCCTCCGCTCCGCTCCCGTCGCCCTGCATCCGTTCTCACCCGCACGCTACACCTCCTCTCTGGCGCAGCGCCAGGCACCACGCGCGCTTCTCTCTGCGCGCGCACTCTCTCCTCGGGCGCGCCCGACATAGACGTGAGCGGCGCCATCTATCTCGACGTCGGCCAGCTGAGACGCAGTGCTGACCCCATTTTCCTCCTCTGCCGGCGTCATCGGCCAGCAGCGCAGAGCTTGTTGCCGCGCTGCTGCTGCTGCATCCACCTCTGTGCCCCGGGTATCTCGCTCGCTCGCTCTCCGCGCGCGTGTGTCTCGCCCCAGCCAGCCGCCTGTGCCGCGCCGCGCGTCGGGCGTAGCTCTGCCGAGGCGCGCCGAGCCCTGGCCGGCCGGCCTCGCTGCTGCACACGCGCGCGTCTTCTCGCCCTCGCCTTCTTGCCAACCACGACGACCGCAAGCGCACCTCGCGGGCCCGGATCCTCCGCGCCTCGCTTCGCCTCAACGCGCGGCCGTCGGTGCAAGAGCCGCCGCTGAGCGTGTGTCCGTCTGCGATGGACGGCGAGCCTCGCACCTCGCCGCGCCCGGCACCCGCAGGAGCTGCGGCGCCGCCGGCCGACGCCGACGCTCACGCTCGCAGCAAGCCCGACGCCGGCGCCGACGCGACGTCCAGCAAGCACGCCGACCGGCCGCACGACTCGCACAACTCGGCGCCGCCGTCGCCGCCCGACGCTCGCTCGGCCTCGGCGCTGCAGAGCCGCAGGCCCGAGCCGGACGCGGGTCTCCGGCTTCCGCCGCTGCGCTCCATCGACATTGGCGCAGTGGCCTCGTCGTCGTCGTCTTCGCACCGCACAGCTCTCGCTGGACCCGGTCAACTGCCGCCCTTCTCGCCTCGTCCGCAAGGCCCACACGGCTCGGCACCGCCGCCTCTGCCTTCGCCGAGCCTCAGCACTCATAGCCGCTCCGAGCTCCGCAGTCCGCCGCGCCTCGGCACGGCAGGCTCTACACGGCAAGGTCCTTCGTCGTCGTACTTTGCGACCGGCCCGTCTCCGGCGGCATCTCATCGTTCGGCAGCCGGACCTTCAGCCTCGACCGTCTCGCGCTGGACCGAGGAGCGCAAGCGCCCAAACCTGGGCCACGCACCCAGCGACGCCGAGGTCTACCGGCAACAGCAGCCACAGGGACAGGCTGTGCGCAGCCGCACACCCTCTTCCTTCTCCGACCCGGCGCGGAGCTCACCACCCATGCGCCCTCGCGGCGTCGAAGAGTCAAAGACGTGGCCGCCGGGCACGCCGGCCGACGCGGCTCGCTCATCGCTCGACGACTCTCGCGCCTTGCCGACGGCACGATCCGCGCAAGTCGACGCAGCACGGTCCGCTCCGTCTGCACACCAGCTCGAGAGCACCCTAGAGCGTCTCGAACAGGTGAGCACAGCAGCGCAGGTGGTCTGCTTCACGCTTGCTGACGCATCCGCAGGTGTACACGCTCGCCGGCGACCTGCAAAGCTTCGCCAGCGCACACCTCAAGAGCCGGCAGATGCCGAGCTTCGCCAGTCTCGATGCCATGGCGATGCGAGGCTCAGACGTCGCTGCCATCATGGGTCGCCTGGCCGGCGAGGCCAACGAAGCACAGGTCCGCGCCGAGGCACCATCTCACCGCTATGGTGCGTTGCGCCGACGGCGACGCGCGGTGCTGTGTGCTCATCCATCCTCTCCTTGCCTCTGCAGCTGGACCGCCGTCCGAACGCGGCGAGCCACTGCCTGCCTCGTCGGCTCACCGCGGCGCACCGAGCGCCTGTGAAGCATCCTCGCGCTATCACGCTGGCGAGCACGACGAGCTGGCAAGCAGCGGCACGCATGGCTACAAGGACATGTACCGCGACCAGCATCGCCGCGATGAAGCGGGCGTCGACGGCAGACGGCCACGCAGCGGCGACGACCATCGCGCCGCCGCCATGCGCAGCCCTCGCCCTGGTGAGTACACTATCGCGGTTGAGCTCTGCATGCGCCATGCTCACACGCTCCGACAGTCTCTCACCATGCTTCAGCCATGGGCGGCATGGGCGAAGAGCGCAGCGACGCCTTCGCGCCTGTCGGCGTGCGTCGCCGTGCGGACGAGAGCGGCAGCTACTTCCCCATCCGTCCGGAGCCTCCTGCGCACGCACAGTGGTCCGCAGACGAGCGTGACCATGCGTACGCGCATCCTGCCTCTCGTCCGATGCCGGCGCACTACTCCTCGCACGCGCCGATGTCGGCGCAGCAGCGCGACTACCACCATCACCAGCAGATGCAGGAGCAGCAGCACCAGCAGCAGATGGCCACGAGCAAGTACCGCAAGCGCAGCCGTGCGCCTGCGCCCGGCCAGTGCGCCTGCTGCAGCATTGCGGAGACGCCGGAGTGGCGCCGGGGTCCTGATGGAGCGCGCACCGTGTGCAACGCATGTGAGTCTTTGCTTGTGGGATAACAGCGCCATGTCAGTGGTGCCGCGGTGCTCATGCAGCACCCTCAGGCGGTCTGCACTTCGCGAAGCTCGCAAAGAAGCGGCAGCAGGAGAACCCGAACGGGCCTGGCGTCTCCATCGAGGAGCTGCGCGCCTCCATCCGCGTCACGTCGCCCGGCACCACGCCTGCGCACATCCGCGACGGCAGCCAGAACAGCCAGGGCGCCGACTACGGCCGAGCACGCCGCGCATCCATGGAGGGTCCTGCGTCGACGCCGGCATCTGCGTATGCGCACACGCATGCGCACGCTCGCGCTCCATCGGGCCCTGAGGGCCACGCCGGCTCGCAGCGCGAGCCCATGGACGGCCGCTGGCCCGAGGATGAGCACCGCATGCGCGCCAGCGAGTTCCGTGGTCTTCACATGGAACAGCGGCACGAACCGCATCCGCCATACGGCGGCAGCGCTGCGCACCAGCCGATGCACCACTCGCACTCGCACCACGACTCGCGCTCGCATGCGCCGTCGTCGGCCTCGCGCCTGCCGCCGCCGCCCATCCGCTCGCACGCAGACTCGGATGCGTATGCGCAGCGTTCCAACGAGCGCCGTCTCTCGCCGCGTCCCGGCAGCCAGGGCGCCGAGCGTCGCCCTTGATGGGCACCTGGCATCCTTGCTGCCGGCGTGTCGGACTCCGCCTTCACGCCGCAAGGCTATCCTCGCCTCATCCTTTTCGCCCTCAGCGACTCTCGAGCCTCCGATGGCGCATCGCATCGTCTCCAAAAGCAAACCCGGCAGTGACTCCAAGCATCTACAAGTAGAGGCATCTCGCACGTCTCGGTAATCTCTCCCTCTCTACCAACTAATCTCGCCGGCCGCAACGGCGATCCGCTTCCGCTCTCCCACCGAACCCTCGATGCTCCTCGCACGCAAAGGGGCGTGCGCGCCATACGCGCAAGCGCCCTCGTGCCTCAACGGACACCGCTGAGCCCGGCAGGGGCATCTGCCTCGGGCGCAATACGTCCCAAATCAAATGTGTTTCTGCTCCGGAGGTCAGCGTGTGACGGCGGCCGAGCTGCGTGCACGGAGCTGCCATTGTGCCGGCGTTGCAGACGCTGACGAGGCAGAGGGTGCTGGCGGACGAGGCTGTGATGTGACGTGAACTGGCTCGCCCCCTCCACCTGCCAGCGCACTGCGGTCCGTCGCGAGCAAAGCCCACCATTACCATCCACTTGAGCTCGTCGTTGATGCTGAGGCGGCCTTGCACTTGAGAGTCGCCAGCTCCCGCGATGATGGAGGTTGCGAAGAGGCACGAAGGACCAAGAAGGCGGCCGTGCGAGGCCGGCCCGTCTCGGGCCGGACAAGCTTGGCCCGCTTGTATTGCGGGCTTTAATTCAAGCCGCAGCTGAATTCATCAATCACGCGCCGGCCAGCGAGATCTGCCGCTCGGCTCCACTCGCCGCCTGACTCCGCAGCGCACGGCGCAGCAGCCGCCGCCTTGCTTCCCCACACCTCGCTGCGCCACGCCCACAGCAGCCGCTCCTGCTCTCTCACTCCCACACACCTTAGCTCGGCTACACAAGAGCTCCTCGAACGTCATAACGCCTGCGCTTCCGCCGCTCGCCGCGCCTCCGCCATGTCGTTCCTCTCCGGCGCCGACTGCGGCCCGTCCAACGGCCTCTCGTCGCTGCTCAAGCATTCGCAGGCAGACCGCTCGCTGCAGGGCGACCGCACCGAAGCTGGGCCAGGTCCCGGCGCTGCGTCCTTCCGCCAGCGCCCTGCCGGTGCCGGCGGCCCAGCAGATGCGCAGGCCTGGTTCGCGCAGCAGCAACAGCATGGCGGCCCGCAGCAGTTCAGCGGGCCGCCGCCGAGCTCCTTTGAGTTCGAGAAGATGCGCGCAGAGATGGAGCGCATGCAGATGAACAACGGTGGTGGCGGAGGCTCTGGAGGATCTGGCGGCTGGGCGCAGGAGATGAACCGGCGTGGTGCGCCGCAGCAGCACATGAACATGGGCCCGCAGTCTGGCAACCAAGGTGAGCAGAGTCTGCCCCATGCACTGCGCTTTGCGCTGATACTCGCTTCCAGGCTCAGCGTGGAGCTCTCAGTTCGCGTCCGCAGGCCACGCCTCAGCTCCCCAGCAAGAGGCACCAGGTGCCTCTGCGACCCGCTCAGGCGGCTACGGCGGCTTCGGCATGCTCGGCGGCGGCATGGGTGGCATGGGCATGATCGGCGGCGGCATGGGCAGCATGTTTGCCAATCGTGCTGCGCAGCAGCAGCAGCCGCAGCAGAGCAGCTCGCGCTTCACCGAGCTCTCGGACAAGCAGTGGGAGGACGAGTTCGCGCGCCTCGATGCCGAGGCCACTGCGGACAAAGGAAAGGGCAAGGCTGCGGAGCCGGAGCAGGGCCAGGCCGAGGACGAGGACCGGCGAGTGCGGGAAGCGCTGGACCGCCTCGAGAGCGACATCCAGGAGGACGGCTACGAGGGCGACCGCCGCTTCGAGGAGCTCTGGAACGCCATGCACGCTGGTGGCGCTGTGCCGCCGTCGGGTGCTGATGCCGACGTGGCCCGCTTCGAGGAGGAGCTGCAGCGGCAGCGCGAGCGCAACGCCGAGGAGGACGACGAGGCCTTCGAGTTCTACAACCATCCCTCTGGCGGACTCGGTGGCGGCATCCAGGGCCTGAATGAGACTGGACGCCTTGACGGCACCGAGGACGCGCTGCTCGACGGCTTCGGCACTGTGGGCGTCGATGGCTTCCCGCGCCTGGGCGGCTACCGCTTCGCGCAGGACAACCCGTTCATGACGCACGAGGCGCCGCTCGCCGAAGGCCTGCGTCTTCTTGCCAACGGCGGCTCGCTTGCCGACGCTGCGCTGCTCTTTGAGGCCGCGACGCAGCGCGACGCCGCGGGCGGCACTGGCGGCGAGCAGGGCGAGGTCAGCCGTGCGCTGCGCGAGCGCTCAGAGGCTTGGCGCCGCCTCGGCGAGGCGATGGCCATGAATGAGCGCGAGACGCAGGCGATCCGCGCGCTCGAGGAGGCGATCAAGCTGGACGAGAACAACCTTGAGGCGTACATGGTGAGTGCATCTGTCTCGTTGTCCCTGCCTGCGTGTCGCTCATTCCCTCGTCGCAGTCGCTGGCCATCTCGTACATCAACGAAGGCTACGACGCCGCTGCGCATTCGACGTTGGAGCGGTACATGTCGCGCGCCTACCCGCACCTCAAGCCCGACCCGCTGCCGGAGTCCATCTCGGGCACCAAGGACCCGCTGCAGGGGACCGACGGCAACCCGTGGGCCTCGCTGAACCGCGCCACGTCGCTCTTCCTGGCGGCTGCGCGCGAGGGTGCCGCGAAGGGCACGATCGACCCGGAGGTGCAGGTCGGGCTCGGCGTGCTCTTCTACAGCAACAGCAGCTACGAGCAGGCGCGCGACTGCTTCAACACGGCGCTGCAGGCGCGCCCGAACGACTTTCTGCTGTGGAACCGCCTTGGTGCCACGCTAGCGAACAGCGGCAAGCCCGAGGACGCCATCGAGGCGTACCACAAGGCGCTCGAGCTGCGGCCAACGTTCACGCGCGCCATCTACAACCTCTCGGTCGCCTGTGAGTCTCGCTTGTCTGCTGCACCTCGGGCGACGATTGCTGACCCGTTCGCGGCGCAGGCCTCAACCTCGGCGCACACCACGAGGCTGCCGAGCACCTGCTTGCTGCTCTTTCGCTGCAGCAGTCGCACGAGGCGCCCAACGTGCCAGACGGCGCCTCGGCACCGCGCCCGCCGCCGCTGGCCGAGGCGCAGGAGTCGCACAACCTCTGGAGCACGCTGCGTCGCATCTGTGAGTCTCCTCGATGTGGCGACTTGCCTCGCGTGCGAAGCTGACCCTCGCTTGCCAGTCCTTGTGATGGACCGCATGGATCTCGCGCAGCAGGCACACGTCGGCTCCGACCTCGGCCAATTTCGAGCTGAGGGATTCGAGTTTTGAGCTGCGCGCCAAGCATAGCGTCGAGAACGCACCAGCGCCGCCATCCACCGCCACTGAGCAGGACGTGGACTGGGATGCCGACGGCGCACCGCAGGGCATGGGCGGCTGCTGGGGCCGCTGGAACCAGGCGTCATTCAGCGCGGACGCACCTATCTAATGAACGCATGTGCATCGCCAACAGCCTGTCGCCTCTCCAGTCACACCACACGCTCGATGTGTACCAAAGCTGATGATTGGGTTTTATCCCCGGCGTGCACGCTGCAGCGCCGAGGTGAGAAGTGTACATGGATCGCATGACGTGGGTGGGGAGATGATGAGGGAAGCCACTCGTACGGAGGAGAGAGGGAAGGAACCAAGAGCAGCACGGCGCCAGCCGACGACGCGCGGCGCTTAGCGGTAGCGGCGGAGCTGCAGCGTGTCGCGCTTGCGGATCGTCGCGTTCTTGCCGCCGTGTGCGGTGTGGTTGAAGCGGTGGCCCTTGCCGAGGTGGCCGCGGCTCTTCTTGCCCGTGGCGGTGAGGCCGCGCGCCTCGCGGCGCTTGTGCACCGGGTCGCAGATCCAGTTGATGCGCGCGTCGCGGCGGATGGCCTTGTGGCTCGGGTCGACGCAGATGACCTCGAAGTACTTGAAGATGCCGTCGGCGTTGACCCAGTAGGAGTTGAGCACGCGCAGGTTGCCGCACTTGCGGCCGACACGCTCCTCGGCCGTCGACTTCAGGCTGCGCTGGTACTTGAGGTGGTTGACACCGTGGTGCACCGGCTTGCCGAAGGTGGCGCCCTTGGACACCGGCTTCTTGCGGTTACCGCGGCGCACACGGATGCGGTAGATCAGGTAGCCCTGCTTGGCCTTGTACCCGAGGCGGCGAGCCTTGTCCGGGCGCGACGGGCGCGAGACGCGGTGCATCACGGCCAGCTGGCGGAACTCCCAGCACCTGGACGCGGTTGGCATCAGCATGCTGCTCGTCGAAGATATAACGCAGCGCTCGACGACGACGACGACGACGACGACGCCGCATCTGCAATGCTTTCGCTGATCTGTCCCTGTGATATCCTCCATCTCGCCGACTCTTCTCTTCACTGCCTTTTGCCTCTCCCATCCCATCCTTCTCTGCCAAGTCTGAGCACTCACCGAACGCGGAGCAGGAACCGCATAAGGTCCGACTGCTTCTTCGTGTGGATCGCCTCCACGTACTTGTACGCACCCATCTTGTCTGCGAGAGGGAAGAGACGGTAAGCTCCTGCGCACGAGAGGTTGTGGCAGCCGCGAAGGAAGACGCCTTGCCGTGCCGCCGGCTGGACTCATGAATGGGCAGCAGGGACATGCCCTGCGCCTGCAACTCGCCAGCCCAGCAGCGATCGTCTGCCGGCGCGGCGCAGCAGGTGCGGCGCCGATGCTACGGCCTCGTGCACGAGCGGTGTCCGCTGAGAGAGCTGCCCTCCTTCTTCCATCTGGCTCCGCCGCCCTTCGCGCCTTCCCTCCAGCGGCATTCAGCAGCAAGCTGTGCGCCAGCTTCGAGGCCAGAGCGGCGTACTGCTGCTGATATCGCCTCTCCCACTGCTGGCGCGCGCAATGGCAGCTCTACGATGGAGCGTCGCCAGCCAGCATCCAGCGTTCTTCCTGCGCCGCGCATCTTCCAGCGCCGAGCAAAGCGCGGTCTCGAAGCACGAGCGACGCATACGAACCTTGAGGATCTGCGATGGAATGAAGGTCAGTGACGGGCTCGCAGCGGCGGCAGCGCGAGCGGAAGGGTACGCACAAGGGGGGTGAGGTGGGTAGAGGGAAGCCGGAGAGCTGCAGCGAGCGGCGCTGCTGGCGCTGCAGCAGCCGGCCGGGCGGCGGGCGGGGGCGGCGGCGGGGCAGTGAAGCGGCGGGCCGCAGCCGCAGCTCGCGTGTGCGACTGCCCTGCGCGCCGCCGTCTGTCTTCGCCTTTTCTCAAGACGAGCGCCGTTCCCACGCTGCTGGTCTTCGGTCACGTGATCAGCCCGCGTCCAACGAGCCTCACGCCTCCCACATCTGCCATCCTTTCGTCGTCCGTTCTTCCTGCAGCAGCACGTCTGATTCTAGATGGCTGGCTGGGCGTGCGTGTGTCAGATAGCGGTGCATGCTGCTGTAAGTCGCACATGTGTGAGGCAGCGGTGCGCAGGCATGCGAAAGTGATGAGGGGCGCCAACCTTGCCTCGGCCGCCGACGCGCCGCTAAGGCTCGGTCACCGTCAGACTGCACATGGTGGCCTCGGAGGCCGTACTGAGGACCCCTGAGGACCCGACAGACGTTGAGCTCGAGGCAAAAGCTCGAGATGGTCCAATACTCTGCTGCGGGAGGCTTGGGGCCCCCGGTAGCGGCAGCCGCGAAGGAGCCAGCCAGGCATCCAGCGTCGGAGCATTCCGCGAGGGCGGCCTGGCAGCGCTGCAGCGGATGAGCATGCATCCAGCGTGCAGATGCAGCGTGCCCAGAACGCAGCAGAGGGCCCATCAAGAAGTTGAGCTTCCGCCCAGCGCAGGGGTACGTCTGGAGGCACCCGGCGGGAAACCTGTGAGCAGCAGAGCGTCGGAGGCCGACGCAGCGCAGCAGCGTGGCGCATCAGAAAAGCTCGCGCGCCGCTCCGAGCCGGACCGGGAGCAGGGCAGAGGCGCGGGGCCTGAACCGCCTGGCTCAGAGATCTCAGGTGAGAGTCATGCGAGCACGCACAGTCTGGGCGGATGCCGTGCTGGGCACATTGGGCTGCAGACGGCAGCAGGACAAGCCCGCAGCGCAGAGGTTTGCCGAGCTTGGCCTGCGTCGGAAGATTGCAGCAGCTGGGCGTGGCGCGCGTGGCGGGTGGGAACGCGCGCGTTGCGCGGCACGCTCGCCGAGCTGAGGGTTCAAAAGTGGCCGGGCAAGTGGCGCCTCTGATGGGAGCGGCACTTCTCACGCGCCATCCTTCCCTTCCACCACACCCACGATGGCCACCTCTGCTCTGCCCGCCCGCAGCGGCACACCCTCCTCGCTCGAGGAGGGCAGCGTGGGCAAGAAGCACGCCGCCGGCGCCGAGGCGCAGCCGCAGCAGTCCAGCTCGCTGCGCCGCCGCGTCCAGCGCATCGCGCAGGGCCTGTGCGAGCAGACGGGCATCGAGCCGCTGCCCGTCGAGGCACGCACCAGCACAAACGTCGGCAACGTCGGCTTCCTCTGGGCCAGCGCCAACATGAACGGTGCGTTGGGCCGACGTGTGCCAGCCAGACGCTGGGCCCGCTCACACGCTCCCCGCAGTGCTCTCCTTCTCCTCGGGCACGCTGGCGCCGCTGCTCGGCCTCGGCCTCGTGCCGTCGCTCGTCGTCATCCCCATCTTCGCCGCCTTCTGCTGCCTCTTCCCGGCGCTCATCAGCGTGTGGGGCCCGCGCACGGGCATGCGCCAGCTGGTGCTCTGCCGCTACTCGTGGGGCTACTACCCCGTGGCCGTCATTGTGGTGCTCGGCACCGCCGGCCAGATCGGCTACTGCATCCTCAACGTGAGTGGCTCTCCTGCGCTGCAGCTCTGAGCTGCGTTGCTCATGCTTGCACTGCAGAGCATCCTTGCTGGCCAGACCCTCGCGGCCGCGTCCGTCGGCGGCAACCTCAGCATCACCGTCGGCATCGTCGTCAGCGTCATCATCTCGCTCGTGCTCTCCTTCAGCGGCATCCGCGTGCTGCACTTCTTCGAGCGCTACTCCTGGCTCGTCGTGCTGCCCGTCTTCGTCGCGCTCACCGCCGTCGCCGGCAGCGGGCCCGACGGCCTGCACATTCCCGCCGAGGAGCCGGCGCTGGCGCCGCGCCCCGTGCTCAGCATGGGCTCGCTGCTCGCCGGCTACCTCATCAGCTGGAGCATCATGAGCACCGACTACTCGCTCTACCTCGAGCCGCGCACCAGCCCCGTCAAGCTCTTCACCTACGTCTGGTCGGGCTTCTTCTTCAGCACGAGTGAGTGTGGCTCTCGCGGCGCGTTGCGCCTTCTGTGCATGTGCTGACTTTGTCCCTCAGCGCCGCTGTTCATGCTCGGCGCTGCGTTTGCCTGCTCGGCCGCTGATGTTCCGGCCTGGTCGGCTGCGCTGGAGATCAGCAACGGCGAGCTCTTCCTCGAGGTCTTCGGTCGCGGTGCCGGCGCTCGCTTCGCCAACGTCATCCTGGCGCTCTCTGTCATCGGCAACGTGGCGCCGACGTTCTACTCGTTCGGTCTCTCGATCATGACGCTGCCCATCCCGCGCCTGCACGCCGTGCCGCGCTTCCTCTTCCCCCTGCTCGCCACCGCCATCACCATGCCGCTGGCCATCGTCGGTGCCTCGCGCTTCGCCACGACGCTCAGCAACTTCCTCGCCGTGCTCGGCTACTGGAGCGTGCTGTACGTCGCCGTCCTCATCGTCGAGCACTATGTCATCCGCCGCGGCGACTACGACTCGTACAATGCCGAGGCGTGGGCTTCGCCTAGGCTCCTCCCGACGGGCCTGGCCGCGCTGGCCGCCGGTATCCTCAGCCTGGGCCTGCAGATTCCCTTCTACGACCAGACGCTCTTCACTGGCCCGCTCGCGGAGCGCAGCGGCGATCTCGGCTTCGAGGTGGTGCGTCTGCCTTTGTTCCCTGGCTCGCTTCACCTTACTGACCTCTGCTCCATCAGGGCCTCGTCCTCTGCGCCATCCTCTACGTGCCGCTGCGCATCCTCGACAAGCGCATCTTCGGCCGCTAAGCGTCCCGCATGCGCCCATCTGCTCTCATCTCCTGGCAACCGATGCTCTCCTCGCCGTCTTGCACAAGTCTACATCCGCCGGGCCGACACCTGCGTGTCTCGGCCTCGCGCTAAAGTATCTCAGCTCCGTGTAACTAAAAGGCTTCTCACCTGTCACTGTCTCCCACATCTCCCACGCGCATCAACTGCTAGACCTCACTCCCACCCTGGCCCACCTTCGTCACCGTCGCTCAACGCAATACCTTTATCTGCTTCATGCCTTTCGCCTGGCTGCCGCGTGATCAGTCTGTCACGGCTCACGGACCTGCGATGCGAAGCTGCTTGGTGTGAGCAGCAGCTCTGAGCGCCGAGGGCACTGCGAGCCTCTGACGGAACACGCAGCTGCCGTCGCGCAGCACTCGGGTCTGGTGATGTGTGTGGGAATTGAATGACCGCGACCGAGGACCCAGAGAGGCCGAGAGGATGGAAAGGGGAGACCTGGAGGAACGAATGAAAGGATAAGAGGCGCGCTGTACGCGCGCGCATGTGATGTAGAGGTGTGTGCTTGATGAGAATTGAGAATGACGACGACGTGTGCCGGACCCGAGAGAAGATGAGAGAGAGAGAAGAGACGCCGGTCCGATTGAAGGCGGACCCGAGAGCGTCGAGAGAGTATTAGACATCGACCTGCGGAGACGTGGAAGCGTGAGCCGCAGCGGGGTGACGAGAGGTGCGTGAGACATACATAGATCAGCAGCGGCTCGCCGACGCCCTTAATCTCGGGTATAGTGCACTTCAGGTCGAATGCCTGGGGAGGGCAGTGTCAGCAGCAGTCGCGAGCGTGGCAGTGAGAGAGACTCGCCTTGGAGAGAATGATCTGTAGGCGGTAACGATGCGGGCACGAGGTCAGCTGGTGCAGAGCGACATGACCGAGCAAGAGCCGGGCTGACCTTGAAGATCTGCAGGCAAAGAACGAGACGGAAAATGCGTCAGTGGAGGGCCAGGGTGTTGCGGCCATCGCACGCACCTTCTGCACATTAATGCTGGCCGACGTCGACGAGAAGATGAGCGGCGCCTTCATGGCTCGTGCGAAGCGGCGTGCCTGTGCCCAGCGTGGCATATCAACATCAGCGTCGCTCGAGGGGCTTCGGACGTGCAGCAGTGCGCACCTGCTTCGTGATCTCCTCCTGCTCCTCCTTGGGGAATGTCGCGAAGGCGTCGTACTTCGTGCCAACGAGGAAAGGGATGGCCGTCTGCGACAGCGAGTGAGCAAAGACTACACGATTAGGCGCGCCATGCACACCTTGTTGAAGCCTCTGTAGATGACCAACGTCAGCGCGGCACTCGAAGCGAGAGAAGCAGAGGGCACGCACCGAGCCTGCCGGTACCACTCCTTGACGCTGTTGAGCGTCGACTTGCGGGAGAGGTCAAACATGAAGAGAATGGCCACTGCATCATTCGAGACGAGCGGCAGCATGTTGACGAACTCGCGCTGTCCTGTAGGGTGAAGAGCAGAAATGAGCACCGCGTGCAAGGCAGCGCAGATGGGGCAGATGACGCACCGCCAAGGTCCCAGATGCTGAAGGTGATCTCGGTGTTGCGGATGCTGATCGTCTTCTCCATGAAGTTGACACCTGCGAGACAGTGAGGGAAGGTCAGGGGGGTGGAAAGGCGTGCGTGGCGAACGCTTGTGTGTAGGCGAAGACACAGAGCCGCTGGCCCAGGCAGCGTGGCTGTCTGCACAAGATGAGCCCGCCGTGCGCCTGCACGAGCGCACTGCAGACGCTCGAGGCTCTGTTTCCTCCTTCCCACGGCAACGTGGCTCACTTCTTGCCGGCACAGACCCTTGTACTCACCGAGCGTCTGGATGTAGTCCTCATTGAAGCTGCCCTCGACGTAGCGCACCATCAGGCTCGTCTTGCCGATCTGCGAGTCGCCCACCATGCCCACTTTGATGATCACGCTGTCGGTGCTCGAGGAGTCAACTCCACGCGCGGTCCCCACCCGGTGAGGTGGCGATACGGTACGCACCTGCTCTTCTCCACCTCGCCCATGCTGCCCACGCTGGCGCCGCTGTGCGTGCGCGAACGCGCCGTGTGCCCGCCCGGCGCTTCCTCCATGCTGAACGCCCAGAAGCGGAGAGAGAGCTGCTACTGACGCCTTGGTTCCAGCGGTGCCGTGCGGCGCTCTGAAGCACCTAGCTGGCCTGCTACCGGGTGCTGCGCAGACAGCTGCGCACGGGACGCAGGCAGCCCTCGGCGCGTCGAGTACACGCAGGCAGTTGCGCTCGGCTCGGCCTGGCGAGCTTGCAAGCCTAGAGCCCAGACGAGAGGCCGGCTAGGCGATAGCCGCGCTCAGCTTGCGCCGCTTCAGCGGCGATGCTCACTGCGTGGCTTCAAAGGCGAGCCTGGCGAGGCAACGGCTCGTGCGAGCGAGTCTGACGTGCGCGTGGTGTGCTTCGAGCTGCACTGCTCGCGACACGACGCGAGGCGTAGCGCAACGCTTCGAGGAGTTGCTGGCCAGACGAGAGAGGTCGTGAGACGGTGCAGCGTGAAGAGCGAGTGTGGGTGGATGTGGTGTGAGGTGAAGGCAGCCAGCTCAGCGTTGCGGCCCGAGCACCTCAACGAGGCGCAACCTGCACCTGCGCGGGCGCGCGGCACGCTAACCAAGGCTCGCGGCCGGTGCGGCAGGCAGCACAGGAGCAGAGGCCTCCTGAGAGCTCATGCGCACAGGCGGCGTGCCCGATGGCGCGCACCGGGGAAAAGCGCCGCTGCTGCTCCCACGCTGCACCAAGTCCAACACCTCGCGCGCCTGCTCCCCGCACGCCTGGGCACCTTCGAACCTGGACAAGGCGATTGCTGGACGGTACGGTGGATGGAAGATGGGTACAAAATCATCATATAGTGACAGAGTGTCTCTGTGCGCTCCCACGAATCTACTGAATTGCTCGTGTTCTCGAGGCGTGACGAGCCATCCGCAAGAGAGGCGCAGTTTCGCCAACGAGCGCAACCGCGTGCAGCTTGTTGACGAGCCAATGCTCGGGGCTCTATGCCTGTCACAGGGCGGCGAGGTAGCGAGACAGCTCCAGCACTCTTTATTGACAGCACTGAAGGCATTCTTGTATTCAACGAGGCTGCCTTGTGCTCGTGAAGCGAGCAAGGGACGGCGGTGCTGCTTGCGCCAGCACGTCGAGCGACGCGCACCAACAAGTGATGCACGCTCCGCCTCGCTGGCCCGCATGGCTCTGCTGCTCTGCAGCGTCGGCAACGAGCTCTTTCGCTGGCAGCGCTGCCACACTCAAGTCGTGTAGAGCGCTTTGATTACTTCATGCAAGAGGCTTGGCCCCGGGAGGATCCATGTTCGCCCGACCGCGGACGCCGAGGTGGGCTTCGCCTAGCGCCCCTCAAGCTCGCGGCGCGAACAAGACGGCCATCGTGCAGCGGAACGTCCACCCTCCTGCGACGAGCAGCCGGCAGCAGTGAATCTGATGGTCTGATGCTCAGCTCGCCCGCAGGTCCCTCGCACTCGCACTCCCACTCAGACTCCGAGCAGCGTCCTGTCAGACGAACAACGTCCTCTGAGTCCCGCAGCATATCGCTCGCTTTCCTCGACGGCGCAGAGCCACGCTGCTCGCTGTTTGGAGGAGACAAAGAGAGCAAGCGCAGCGCCATGACGACCACAGCGCTGCGGACAGCGCCTGCTCGAGAGAAATCGGTCACACAGAACGTCGGCGTCGCTGGCAGCGAGCGGCCGCTGCGATGCTGTGCGCTGTGCACAGAAGCACACGCGGCGCGCGTCTGGCGGTGCCGCGCACCAACACTCGCTGGACGCACAGGCCTCGCGCCCTCATCGCAGCACGAACGACGAGCACCAACGACGAGCACACAGACGCACACGCAGAAGACACAGTAACAGAATCATGATGCAGGCTGGGGGCTAGAAAGTACAGTGTGTGGAACACGAGAGCACGAGGCGGCAGCGGGGGGACCCGGGGAGAGAGTAGAGAGGCAAGTGTGGGTGGGCGTGGGTGATGAAGAGCGCAGGTGAAGAAGTGGCCGGGACGAAGAACGATGGGCGTCGAGGGTGGTGACGACGCGCTTAGTCCTGCGAGGCAGCGGCCTTCTTGCCCTTGCCGCTCTTGGCGGGCAGCAGCTCGCTCTGGATGTGCGGGAGCACACCGCCCTGCGAGATCGTGACGCCGCCGAGGAGCTTGTTGAGCTCCTCGTCGTTGCGGATGGCGAGCTGCAGGTGGCGCGGAATGATGCGGCTCTTCTTGTTGTCGCGCGCGGCGTTGCCGGCGAGCTCGAGGATCTCGGCCGCCAGGTACTCGAGCACGGCCGCGAGGTACACCGGGGCGCCGGCGCCGACACGCTGGGCGTAGTTGCCCTTGCGCAGGTGACGGTGGATGCGGCCGACGGGGAACTGCAGGCCGGCCTTGGCCGAGCGCGACTGGGCCTTGGAGTCGGACGCGCCGCTCTTGCCACCAGACTTGCCACCGGAACTGGTGGGAGGAGTGAGGGGTGAGCGGGGTGCGCTGCGATGGAGGAGGCGGACACGGCCAAGGCACGGGCGCGCACGAGCCAGCGCCGCTGCAGCGAGCGGGCGCGGCGATGCTGGCAGCGCCGGTGCTGGAGACTGAGGCGAGGCGAAGCGAGGCGAGGCTGTACTCACGACATGTTGTTAGGTTGGAAGGGGGGTGAGGTGGGGTGGGTGTTGAGGTTGAAGGTGCGGTGCGAAGATGCAGATGGTGGAGGCAGGGCGAGGTGCGGGCTCAGCGCGCACAGCCGCCGCCTTTTGACGGCCGCGGCGCCAGCGGGGGCGCGTCGCGTCTGGCCGGCGGCGCGGGCGTGCGAGCGGGCAGCGGGCAGGCGCACCGCAACGGCGCTGGGGCGCAGCGGCCGCAGCGCCGCACACGCACACGGCGACGAGGCCTGCTGCGCCGCACCGTGCCGTCAGGCCACCGCGCGGCGCCGCATGCCGTGCGAGGGCCACGGGCTGAGGTGTGCGAGTAAGGGGCGGCGCGGCATTTCGCAGCGCGCCGACGCGCGGCCACGGCGGCGGCCACGTCATTAAAGGCTGACGTGGCCCTCGCGCGAGCCCGCATTTGCGAGACGTGCGCCGCGAGTCCACGCCCGGCACGCAGCGAGCCTCGTCAGCGCGCAGACGTGGCCGGCGCACCAGCAGCAGCACGCCAGGTAGCAAAGCGCAGCGCCGTGGCCCGGCGGCCTCGTGCATGCGAATGGCGGGCGGCGCCGTCGAGGGCCGCCGTGCCGTGCGCCAGATGCACACACGGCGGCGGCGCAGCGCTGCGCCAGGCCACGGCGCACGCGTCGCGTAGCGCAGCGGCCGGCGGCGCTGCCCTTCCGCCGCGCGCGCATCGCTCAAATAGAGCGGCGCGCACGAGCCGAGCTGCTGTGGCCCCCTCCTCTACCACATCGCATCGCCGCTCCTCGCCTCAACACCCTCACCACCCCTACCCCCCACCAACCCACCCCACACTTCACGTGAGTGGCAGCATCGTCTGCACGGCCCGCGCATCTGCTGACCCTCGCCCGACAGCATGGCCCCCAAGCCCGCTTCCACCGCCGGCAAGGCTCCCTCGTCGCAGGCCGGCAAGGCGCCCGCCAAGGCCCCCGAGGCGGCCAAGAAGACGAGCAAGGCTGCCAAGCCCGCCGGCGACAAGAAGAAGCGCAACAAGGTCCGCAAGGAGACGTACAGCACCTACATCTACCGCGTCCTCAAGCAGGTCCACCCCGACACGGGCATCAGCAACAAGGCCATGGCCAGTGAGTGCTGCGAGAGGAGCGACAGGGCGGAGCACGGGGAAGGCGGTGGAATGGATGGGGCTCGCATCTGCGGCACAGCGTCTGACACGCTGCCCCCTCTCCAGTCCTCAACTCGTTCGTGCAGGACATCTTTGAGCGCATCGCTGCCGAGGCCTCGAAGCTCGCGTCGTACAACAAGAAGTCGACGATCTCGTCGCGCGAGATCCAGACTGCCGTGCGCCTCATCCTCCCCGGCGAGCTGAGCAAGCACGCCATCTCCGAGGGCACCAAGTCGGTGACGAAGTTCAGCAGCAGCAAGTAAAGCGTCTGGCGCCACCCATGTGCCCCCGCTTCTCGCTCTGCCTCTACTCTTCACGCACTTGCTACTCTAGCCTCACCCACACCCCGGTTCTCGCGTCGCTCGCGCATCCATGCGAGCGTCACACTGTCTTCCACCCACACGCGTTCTCTGCTCAGCTGCTGTCCCACGACTCTGTACAACACTTGCCCGCATTCCATCCCTTTACCGCGCCTGCTGCCCGAGTGTGTGACGCGTGAGCTGCCGGTGGTGCAGGGGTGGCACGCGAGACGCGTCGTGGTGGAGGAGTCAGGGCGGCCTGGACGTCGCGGACAGCCTCTGATGCGCTGCAGCATGGGCGCATGCTTCACACGCCGGCGCCAGGCCAGGCAAGGGCCATCACTTGCCCTGGCAGCCTCAACCCGCCAAGACAGCACGCAGACTCCTTCAGCACACCTCACGCTCGCTGCAGAGAAAGCATGACGGCATTACACGCAGCCGAGAACAAGATGCGATGAGAGGTGGACGGATGAAGGGAAGCGCAGCATAGGCGAACAGATGGCATCATGGCGCCGGCTACCGCTGGACGGTCTTGTCGAGCAGGTCCTGCGAGCAGAGCGAGGGACGAGAGGTCAGCTGCTGTCGCGTCCGTCCTGGCGCCGGCTCGCAACGGGCGATCTCAGCTCGCCTCTCCACTCGATACTTCGCAATCGCGCGCGAGCCGGTCGTCGGGGAACGGTGCTGGACTGGCTCCGCCTGTGCACAGCTGCACAGTGCTTCCCAGGTTTCGTCTCTCCACCTTCCCTGACGTGCGAGTGGCCAAGCCGCACCGATGCGGTCCTCGTACCGTGCACCTCGCGAGCCATGATCTCCGACCCTCGCTGCATCCGTCTCGGTAGCTCAGCACACGGAACTCACCTTGGCCTCATTGATCTTGCTCGCCAGGTACGGCGCGCCTCCGCGGTCCGGGTGGTTGGCAATCATCATGCGCCGGTGTGCGTCCTTGACGCGCGTCTTGGTCAGCGCCGTTTCTCTGCGAGCGAGAGAGAAGGACGTCATGTAAGCGCACAAGGAGAGAAGCGAGCGAGACGCCAGCAGCGGCCACTTGAGATGCTGCGAGACGGACAGCAGCGCACGACGCTCGCACGAAGGCAAGTGAGTGGCTGTGCTGCAAGCGAACACAGGATGAACGTATTCCCCGGGCGCTAGGTAACCCCACGCCTGGCCAGCGCCCGTTGTTGCCTCGCGGCAGCAGGTCCAAACTTGCGGCCAGCAGGGCATGGGAGCCGCGCCTGTCCGTGCCAGGGCCAGCAGAGCACTGAAAGCCTGTCGCCTTGTGCAATTCGCGCCAGGATGCCCCAGAGCTGCGTAGCTCCATGCTGGCGCTACGCCTTGCCATCGATGTCGAACAGCAGCTCGCATCCTCGTCCGACTGTAGCCGTGATCTCACGCCTCTACGGACACGACGCCCGCTCGTGCCGCGTCGCTCGTCTGCCGCGTGCTCACCTCAGGCCGAGAATCATGGCTGCCTCCTTCTTGTCCATCTTTCCCTGAAAGCCACCCTTTGCCCACTTGCCCGAGCCGGCGGCCTTGGGCCCGCTCTTCATCAGCGTCATGGCCAGCAGGCCGCCGCCGACGAGCGCGGCGCCGGCGAGGATGGGCGTGGCGATGGGCGCGGGCGCCGTGGCGCGCAGCAGCTGGGGCGCCGTGGGCCGCAGCGCCGCTTGTGGTCGCGGCAGGCTGCTCCGCATGGGAGCGGAGAGCGTGGCGCGCAGACGAGGAGCGAGAGTGGGCCGCATGGTGCCGAGGGATGTGGAGCTGAGTCTGGCGAGGTCAGGCAGCGGCACCGAGAGCTGACGAGGCCGCGCACGGCATCGAGGGCACGGCACGTGACGCGCATTTTTGGCGCGAGGCGGCCCTTGCGCCGCCGCGGCTGCGAGAAGACGACCCGCTTCTGCCTCTGTTCCTCCACCCCACGCCCGCCGCCGGTTCCGCCACTCTGCAACAGCTCTCACCCAGACAGCCACGCATCCTACTCTGTCGCCTCCGCCACCATGCTGCGTCGTCTCTCGCGCGAGCGCCGCGAGTACATCTACCGCAAGTCGCAGGAGAGCAAGGAGCATGAGATCTTCGAGCGCAAGCAGAAGATCCGCCAGCTGCTTGCCGAGGGCAAGCCTGTGCCGCGCAACCTCACCGAGGGCCTGGAGCAGGAGGGGCGCAGCAACTTCGGCGGCATGGGCGGCGCGGCGGCACTGAGGGTCGACGAGGGGCAGACCGGTGAGTGCCGCGGGCCACGAGAGGACCCGGGTGGGACGCAAATGGGCTGCAGGGCGTAGTGGCGGAGGACGTGCAGCAGGAGCGTGAGATGCAGCGAGGCCAGATTGAGGGAGGAAGGGTAGGACCAGCTCGCAGTCGGCCGCCTTGCCCCCCTTGCAGGCTATTCGGTGCGACGAACGTTGCGCGAAGCTGCGGCTGTTCAGCCAGCCTTGGGCAGGCTGGCAGAGCTGCGGAACCGCGCGCTGGCGCTTCCGTGCGGAGCAAGGCTTGCTGTTCTGCCCCGCCGCTCGGAGTCGATGCACGCCCAAGCATCGATTCTGCCGCCGCAAACTGGAGGGTGCCCTGGCCCGAGTGTAGCCGCTACGTCGCTCGGAGCTCCGGGCCCGACTTGCCTTCTGACACGTCGTCCATTCCAGAGCCGGGCAGCTCGATCGACTCCGAGTACGCACGGGCGGGTCAATACGACCCCAAAGTGCTCATCACTACATCTCGCGATCCTTCTTCTCGCCTCACGCAGTTCGCCAAGGAGCTGCGGCTCTGCATTCCCAACTCGACGCGCATCAATCGCGGCGGCTACACGGTCAACGAGCTCGGCGCCGCATGTCGCAGCAACGGCATGACGGACCTGCTTGTCGTGCACGAGCATCGCGGTGTGCCTGATGCGCTCGTGCTCTCGCACTTCCCGCACGGTCCTACACTGCTCTTCACGCTCAACAACGTAGTGCTGCGGCACGAGGTCAGCGCACATGCACAGAGCACCGTCAGCGAGCAATATCCGCATCTCATCTTCGAGGGCTTCAACTCGAAGCTGGGCACGCGCGTGGGCGATGCGCTCAAGTACTTGTTCCCCGTGCCGAAGGAGGACAGCAAGCGCGTCATGACGTTCTCCAACGAGCGTGACTTCATCTCCTTCCGGTGCGTCTCCCTTGCACAGCGCTCCACGCCCGCCTTGCTCTTCCGCTGACCCCCCAAGGTGTCGCCAGGCATCACGTCTTTCTCAAGACGTCGCATCGCGAGGTGCAGCTGGCGGAGGTGGGGCCGCGCTTTGAGATGCGGCCATACGAGATCCGACAGGGCACGCTGGAGCAGAGCGAGGCCGATGTCGAGTGGGTGCTGCGGCCGTTCATGAAGTGCGTATGCCGTGTGTCTCGATGTGCGAGGGGCCAGCTGACCTCGTCCGCCTCGTGCAGCTCCGGACGCAAGAAGAACCAGCTGTAGTTGCTCCCTATGACGGCGGGCAGCCGATGTGTCCAGTGCTCCATGCTTCATCTGTAATTCTACTGCATATCATTCCCGACGCTCGACTCTCGTGCACGCAAGAGCGCGCGTCCAGTGGCGGCCTGCGCTCGGCAGCATCCGTGCCGCACGCGCTGTCGTCTGTGAAGCTCGGACTGAACATAGGCTCCTCGCTTCGGCTGCTGTTCAGCTGATAGGCCGCAAGAACCGGTAGACGATTGCTGTCACGCTCGAGCGATGCTCAGCCTGCTGAAGCGCTGCTGCGCTCTGTGGCTCTGCGCCGGCAGTGCGAGACGCCCGTCGCAAGAGAACCCTTGCCGTGGCAGCCGTCCATCGGCCCAGCTAGGCGGTAGAAAGGCAGAGGTACGGCTCGAAATCCTCTCAGCAGGGTCGCGATGTGGTGCGGGGCGGAAATGTCTTTGGCCAGGCGCAGACTTGCGACGTGGCAGCTCGGGGCGAGGGCGGAAGGGCCCCTCTCATCGTCAGAGGGGCACGCCCACGCCCCAACAAGCAGCTTGCGCTGCCGGCACCGAAGCAGGCGAGTGCAGGACATCTCAAAGCTGGCCTGCATGCGCTCTCAGCTGTCATGGCAAGCAGTCGGTGTTAGACAGTATGTCCATCGATGCATCAAAGCGACCCTCCAAGGCGGACTATTCGCCAGGGGGGAGGCGAGGGAGAGTCGCGCGAGCGTGGGAGCAGCACGTCGACTCCCGAGTGCCGGCGCCGCGCCCCTTCCGCCGAGTCGGAGCGGACGCGGTTTTTTGGGGCCCGGCACCACGAAGGCACGCCGCCACGGCATGCTGCGCCAGCACGCTGCTGCTTGCACCCTTGGCGGTCCTTGAACCACACGGCTCGGCGCACCGCCCCTCCGGATGCAGGCGCAGGACACCAGCCTGCGCCGAGCCACCGCAGCCGGCGACATTCGAGGCGGCGGCGGGCCTTGCCTGCTCCGGTGCTCCCCTTGGATGGGAAGCGCCGTCGGCGTGCTCGGCCGGGCGCACGGTCTCGGCGCCACGTCAGAAAAGTTGGGCAGCTGAGCCGAGGTGCTCCTGTCAGACAGGCGAGGGCCATCGCCTGCCATCGGCTTTCTCGAGGCCGTCGCCATGCCCTCGACGCCGGATCAGCGAGCGGTGCAAGGCCGCCGCGTCGATGCAGATCTTCTCGCTGCCGCTGCGGATGCTGGGGCGCGCTGCCGGGCCCACGCGACTCGGCGCCTGCTGCACGCGCGAGATGATCAGCCGCGGCATTGGGCGCGGGCTCCTGAGCAGTGTCGCGCCGAATGCACCCGCTGCGCCAAAGTTTGGCAGGAGGGCGCGCGCGCAGAGGACCGTGCGGCGCCGAGATGAAGATCCAACAGCGCGCGCGCGCGTGTGAAGCGGCTGCCTCGCTCGTGCGAGCAGCCGGCGCCCTCGCATGCGCTGCAGCGCCGAGTGTGGCCCGCTCGGTGCACGGCCGTGGATTCGTGCATCCCGGTGCGGGTCGAACGACGTCTGACGCTCGAGCGACGGCGGCGCGGTGGCCCGCCGAGCGGCGCAGAAGGAGGCACAGTTCGCGCGGCGGCGCGCCCCAGCAGTTCGGAGCGCGGCGCGCACGCAGAGGAGGGCGGCGCAGCGGCGGCGCAAGGCACGCACGCAGCGGACGCACCAGCCACACCCGCGACGCACCCGCCGGCTCGCTGCGCAGGGGCCCGGCAGCGCGAGAGGCACGCCAGCGGCGGGAAGAAGCGAAGCCAGCGGCGTCGCGTGGTGCGGTGCGGCGCGGTGCTCCTTCGCAGCGTGCCTGCCAGGTGCAGCATGGAAGCTCGCTCCTCGCTCGCCTCGCCTGGCCTCGCCCGCCGTGCCTCGGCTCGCCTCGCCTCAAAGCGCTGCTGTCCGCCGCGCTGCCTCTTGCCTCACAACCAACACCCCGTGTCCACCACACCCACCACCACCCCACACACACCCTGCCCCTGGTCCCTCTGCTCTCTGCGTCTCTCTCTCTCTGCCCAGTCACCGTGCCTGCGTCCCGTCACACATCCTCTCCACCTCTCGCACGCACGCGTAGCCCGCGTCCCGTGCGCACGTCCCGTTCCCGTTCCCTCATAGACTAGAACCCGCAGCCATGTCGTCCAAGGGTGAGTCGCCTGTGCCCTTGCGGCGCCGTGCTGTGCCGCGCGAGCTCGCTGCAGCGCCGCGTGCACAGCGGCAGTGCTGGCCCAGTGGAGGCACGCAGCAGCTCACACCTCCTCGCGCTGCTCTCAGCTATCCGCGAGTTCGATGCCAAGCTGCTCGTCAACTACTGGCTGCCGCGCTCGCCGGCGGTGCACCCGTCGATGGAGATGAGCAGCTCCTTCGCCGCGCCGGCACCCAAGGTCGCCCAGGTCTCCTGGGACGCCGCCAGCAACACCATCACCGCCGAGTCGAGCATGCCCAGCTGGGTGCACAACACCAAGCTCGTCGCCAAGCCCGACCAGCTCATCAAGCGCCGCGGCAAGGCCGGCCTGCTGAAGCTCAACTGCGACTGGGCCGATGCGCAGGAGTGGATCCAGGCGCGCGCCGGCAAGCCGCAAAAGGTGAGCTGCGCTGCGCCGAGAGCACGCGCGCAGATGGCTGACGCACTCTTGTCCAGGTCGAGGCTGTGACGGGCACGCTCAACAACTTCATCGTTGAGCCCTTCTTCCCGCACCCGGCCGACACCGAGTTCTACGTGTGCATCAACTCGGCGCGCGAGGGCGACTACATCCTGTTCACGCACGAGGGCGGTGTCGACGTCGGCGACGTGGACGCCAAGGCGCTCAAGCTGCTCATCCCCGCCGACCCCGAGGCGCCGTTCCCGCCGCGCAAGGAGTGGACGTCGACGCTGCTCGGCGGCGTCAAGGATGAGGCGAAGAAGGAGCGCCTGACCGAGTTCCTCGTGCGCCTGTACAGCGTGTACGTCGACCTGCACTTTGCCTACCTCGAGATCAACCCGCTCGTCTGCACCGACGACGGCACGATCACCTACCTCGACATGGCCGCCAAGCTCGACCAGACGGCCGACTTCATCTGCGGCCCCAAGTGGGCCATCGCGCGCGACCCGAGCGTGTTCAGCGACAAGGCCGTCGCCGGCAGCGCCAAGGGCGAGGACCGCGGCCCGCCGATGGTCTGGCCCGCGCCGTTCGGCCGCGACCTGACCAAGGAGGAGGCCTACATTGCCAAGCTCGACGCCGGCACTGGCGCCTCGCTCAAGCTCACCGTGCTCAACGCCACGGGCCGCATCTGGACGATGGTGGCCGGCGGCGGTGCCTCGGTGGTGTACTCGTGAGTAGTGCAAGCGCGCGTGTGTCCTTGGTCCTGAGCTCACACGCCTTGTACAGCGACGCCATTGCTGCGCACGGCTTCGCCCACGAGCTCGCCAACTACGGCGAGTACTCGGGCGCCCCGACGGAGGGCCAGACGTACGAGTACGCCAAGACGCTGCTCGACCTGATGACGCGCGGCGACGTCAACAAGGAGGGCAAGCTGCTCATCATCGGCGGCGGCATTGCCAACTTCACCAACGTCGCCTCGACGTTCAAGGGCATCATCCGCGCGCTCAAGGAGTACAAGCAGGCGCTGGCCACGCACGGCGTGCGCATCTTTGTGCGCCGCGGCGGCCCCAACTACCAGGAGGGCCTGCGCGCCATGCGCTTCCTCGGCGAGGACCTGGGCGTCGAGATCCAGGTGTTCGGCCCCGAGACGCACATCACCGACATTGTGCCGCTCGCGCTCGGCATCAAGAGCAAGAAGGACATTGAGGTCGCGCAGGCCTCGGCCGCGCCCTCGGGCGCCGCCACGCCGGCGCGCGGCGCACAGGCCAACGGCGCCGAGCCGTCGAAGCCCGTCGGCTCCGTCGACCCCGTGACCGGCGCACGCACGCAGCCGCAGGACCAGATCGTGCAGTTCGACCCCGTCACGGGCAAGGGCTCGCGCCCCGAGCACCTGCCGTTCGACGAGCACACGCGCTCGCTCGTGTACGGCCTGCAGCCGCGTGCCATCCAGGGCATGCTCGACTTTGACTTCTCGTGCGGCCGCAAGACGCCCTCGGTCGCCGCCATGATCTACCCCTTCGGCGGCCACCACATCCAGAAGTTCTACTGGGGCACCAAGGAGGTGCTGCTGCCCGTCTACACGAGCGTCGCCGAGGCCGTCAAGAAGCACCCCGACGCGGACGTCGTCGTCAACTTTGCCTCGTCGCGCTCCGTGTACCAGTCGTCGCTCGAGATTCTGCAGCTGCCGCAGATCCGCGCGCTGGCCCTCATCGCCGAGGGTGTGCCGGAGCGCCACGCGCGCGAGATCCTGCACCGCGCCAAGAAGGCCGGCGTGCTCGTCATCGGCCCGGCGACCGTCGGCGGCATCAAGCCGGGCTGCTTCCGCATCGGCAACTCGGGCGGCATGATGGACAACATCATCTCCTCGAAGCTCTACCGCCCCGGAAGCGTCGGCTACGTGAGCAAGTCGGGCGGCATGTCCAACGAGCTCAACAACATCCTCAGCCTCGTGACCAACGGCACGTACGAGGGCATTGCCATCGGCGGCGACCGCTACCCCGCGACGACGTTCATCGACCACCTGCTGCGCTACGAGAAGGACCCCAACTGCAAGATGCTCGTCCTCCTCGGCGAGGTCGGCGGCGTGGAGGAGTACCGCGTCATCGACGCCGTCAAGCAGGGCATCATCAAGAAGCCCGTCGTGGCGTGGGCGATTGGCACGTGCGCCAAGATGTTCACGACCGAGGTGCAGTTCGGCCACGCCGGCTCGATGGCCAACTCGGACCTCGAGACGGCCTCGGCGAAGAACGCGGCCATGAAGGAGGCTGGCTTCATCGTGCCCGACACGTTCGAGGACCTGCCCGTCGTGCTGCGCCAGACGTACGAGAAGCTCGTGTCCAACGGCACGATCAACGTGCGCCCCGAGGTGCCGCCGCCGGCGATCCCGATCGACTACAAGTGGGCGCAGGAGCTCGGCATGGTGCGCAAGCCTGCCGCCTTCATCTCGACGATCTCCGACGAGCGCGGCGCCGAGCTCATGTACTCGGGCGTCAAGATCAGCGAGGTCTTCGAGTCCGAGATGGGCATTGGCGGCGTCATTTCGCTGCTGTGGTTCAAGCGCCGCCTGCCGGCGCACTGCACCAAGTTCATCGAGATGGCCCTCATGCTCACCGCCGATCACGGCCCGGCCGTGTCGGGCGCGATGAACACCATCATCACGTCGCGCGCCGGCAAGGACCTCGTCTCGTCGCTCGTCTCGGGCCTGCTCACCATCGGCGACCGCTTCGGCGGCGCGCTCGACGACGCGGCCAAGGAGTTCAGCGGCGCCTACGACTCGGGCCTGACGCCGCGCGAGTTCGTCGACAAGATGCGCAAGGCGCAGCGCCTCATTCCGGGCATTGGCCACAAGATCAAGTCGACGTCGAACCCCGACTACCGTGTCGAGGTGGTCAAGGAGTTTGTCAAGAAGCACTTCCCCTCGTCGCGCATGCTCGACTACGCCCTCGCCGTCGAGCGCGTCACGACGGCCAAGAAGGACACGCTCATCCTCAACGTCGACGGCTGCCTGGCCGTGTGCTTCGTCGACCTGCTGCGCGACTCGGGCGCCTTCACCGACGAGGAGGCCAACGAGCAGCTCAACATTGGCTTCCTCAACGGAGTCTTTGTGCTCGGCCGCAGCATCGGCTTCATCGGCCACCACCTCGACCAGAAGCGCCTGCGCGCCCCGCTCTACCGCCACCCCGCAGACGACTTCATGATCTCGATGCAGACGCCCGAGCGCATCGTCGGCAACCTCAAGAAGTAAGCGCGCCTGCGCCTTTGCTGCCGGCCTGCCCTGCCCGTGCGCTGCGTGCGCCTAGAGACCTCGTCATCCATCCTGCTCCCGTCTTTGGCGCTCTGCGCCACCCCCTGTCCTTGACTGCCGTGTACATGTTCCCGTCCCACACCCCTCGGTGCGCGCCCCCCCCCCACGAGCCTCAGTGCCAGGGCCGCTGCAGTAACGATCACCTTTTGCTCCATCCTGCGTGTGTTGAAGGAGGTGGAGACGGGACGAGCTCTGCTGTTGCTGCTGCGCTCGGTCTGACGCAAGGTCGTTGTGATACGTGATTCATCGATCGAGCACCTGCGGGCTTCGCTGCTCGTTCTTCCC
>NW_020312018.1:276293-278949 GCF_003144115.1 Tilletiopsis washingtonensis
CCCTCCTCCGGTCCCTCTCCCTCCGCAGCGGCCAGCTACATGCGCGCCGCAGCATGAGCAAGCACCTCAGAGCGCGTGACGAACACGTCTCCCTCCTCGAGCAGCTGCGCCACCTTTGCGCCCTTCCACTCTCCATTGGCGTCTGTCCAGTAGGCACGTCGAATGCCTGCCCAGCGACACCATTGCAGGCATCTGTTTCCCGCACGACGAGGCCCGAGAGAAAGGGTCAGCGAAGGTGCCAGAAGAGGGGCACGCTGTGACGAGAAGGCAGCGCGGGGAGGAAACTCACCGCCAGCAAGGTCTAGAATCGGCGTACCCGACCTTCTCTTCACCCTCGCTCTGCCCCATCGTCGTGGCAGCAGCGGGCACAGCATACAAGCCCTTGCGCAGCGCCGCGCGCGAAGCGGCGTCCTGCTGCAGGCGCACCACGTAGATGTCTGCGCCGCGCAGGCGCGCATTGACAGAGTGCGACTCGGCGGCGCTGCTGCGGCGAGAAGATGGCGCGCCTTGTTGCGAGGACTGATGATGATGATGCGAGGAAGACGCGGGCGGAGAACTCGCGGCGGCCTTGCGAGACCTCTTGCTGCGTCTCGAAGAGGACTCGGACGCGGCAGGCACGAAGCGCAGCTGCTGCCTCTCACGCGCCGACGAGGCCGACGACGCCCTGCTGCCCTGCGTGCCACTGCCACTGCCGCTCCCGCACGTACTGCGTGCCTCGCTTTCCGAGTCCGTCGCGGGTCCGCTTGCTGATGCTGCTGCCCGCAGCTGCGCCGCATTTGACGCCCTCTTTGCCCCGCCCGCCAGCTTTGCGTTTCGTCGCCGAGCTCTGACGAGGGCCCTGTTTAAAGCGCCACGCGTCGTTGGAGGGGCGCGTAGTGCAGTGCTTCGAGGCGCATCCCCCTTCTCCGCCTCCTGCTGATGACCCTCCACCGCTGGTATTGCTACTGCGACTTGACAGCGCGTCTTCGCTGTGCTCGCCATCGCCATCGCCATTGACGTCGACGTGGCAGATGCACGCCGCGACGCGAGAGGAGGGCGAGGGATGATGGCCTTGTTCGCGCGCTGCGAGACTCTTGAGCAGGGCCAACTCGGCGGGTAGGCTGCTGCTGCGCTGCTGCTGGACGTGCTGCTGGGCGTGCTGCTGGCCGTGCTGGGCGTGCGGCTTGCGTGCGGCCTCGGCTGCTGCTGCTGCTGCTGCACTAGCGCCGCACCCGTCGAGTGTTTCTTCTTCTTCTTCCAGCGAGCCTTCTCGTTGGTCGTGCCTTTCGACGCTGCTCGGCGCTGCGCTGCCGCATTCCCCGCACGACTCAAGCGGCGCGCAGAGCGCAGTGCCGCTGCTCAGGTGGCTCGAAGAGGCGGAGGAGGAGGCGCAAGAGGAGGAGGAGAAGGGAGTGCCGCCGCCGCCGCCGCTGCTGCTACTGCTACTGCCACTGCGGCCAGAAAGCGCAAGCGCCAGCCTTGAGTCCGTCAAGTCGAAGTTCGCCTGGATTGCGCAGCAAGGCGCGAGACCCGATCGTGGAGATAGAGAGCGTCAGTGCATCTGTCGCTCACCCGCCTTGCCGCTACACCGATCCCCCCCACATCTCGCTCTCCACCTCCTCCTGTCAACACGGAGACCTCGACCCACGTTGCGCCCTCGCGCGCGCGCGCGCAAACTCACCTTGCTCCCCTGCATTCGCTCGCCTCGCAGCGCCGATGAAATGGCCGTCATTTCGGCATGCATGCTGAAGCCATGCTGGCGCGGACAATGCGCCGTCGCCGTCTCGTCGCCGCCGCTGGCCGTGGCCGTCGTGGCCGCCGAGAGCGGGCCGGCAAAGCCTGGCTTGACGAGATTGTGGCCGCCGGCGAGGATCTTGCCGCCCTTGATCACCACTGCCCTGTTTGCTCACAGCATGCTTCAACGTCAGCTGATTGCGTCGGGCGAAAGAGAGGGGGGAGGGGGGCAAGGGCGCAGCAAGCACGCACCCGTGTCGGAAACGCTGTGCGCTGCGCTCGGCCTGAGCCGTCGCCGCGGCGCGAATGCGGTCGGCCCGCTTGGGCGCGGGAGGCGAGAGGTGCGTGGGATTCGAGGTGTGAGGCGACATTGGGTTTTGAGTGTGTGGAGGCGCGATGAGGGGGCCGTTGGGGGAGATGAGCGTGGAGACTGGGCTGGCAAAGGAGGTGGTGGAGGCAAGGAGAGATGCGCGCGCGCGCGGCGTTGATGGGGCGCGCAGCTCGAGCGCCGTGGCTGGCAGCAGGAGCGAGTCGAGTCGCGCCGGCGCGCCTGACTCCTTCTCCACCTTGTGCCTCTCAGGCCGCACCGCGCGAGTCTCGAGTCTCGTGAATGGACGTCAAATTGCAGTCAAAGCCCCGCGCGCGGCATGCAGTGTGCGGTGGACTGACGTGCTGATCGGGCGCGCGCGTCGTGGGTGGTATGGGTAGTGTGTGAAGAAGCGACGAAGAGAGAGAGAGAGAGAGGAGACGCAGGCTGATGCCGCGGCGCTGCGTGGCGCTGAGTGTGGGATGGGAGAGGAGAGGGAAGGAATACATGAGGGGGGGATCAGGTGCCGCAACTGGGAGGGGACGGCAAGGGAACGGCGCAAGGAGCGGTCGTGATGGGCGCACGCTGGGTGCTGCGGTCGTGCTGGTATCGGTTTGGCAAATCGAGTGTCGGGGG
>NW_020312018.1:279599-291683 GCF_003144115.1 Tilletiopsis washingtonensis
GCCCCGTTGCCCCCGCCTCTCCAGCGCTCGCAACATGCCCACTACGGGAGACTCACCGGCGAAATGTGACCCGAGTCGCCGCCGTAGGCCATGAAGGAAGGCGGCTTGTTGGAGACGCACTTCTTGAACTGTGGGGGCAAGTTGCCAAGCGAAGAAGCGTCAGCCGCCGCCGCCGCCGCTACAGCGCCAAACGAGCGGACAAGGAAACACACTCACGTTGAAGTACTGCGGCTCCACTGCCTTGCCGTCGGCCGTGCGCGTCAAGAGGACTGTGGGTCGGCTCGGTCATCAGCCCTCCGCTCCTTGGCCATCTCGCTTGCCTCTCGTTGCATCGCGCCGGGGCAACTCACTCTGGCTGCCCTGTGCATCACGCTTGCCCACGAAGGCCGCATAGCCCTTCTGTCCCACCGCGTCGCCCTCGATGCCGGCAAAGGAGAGCGGGCCAGTGTAGACGGTGGTGCAGTTGAGAATGCCCACGTCGCGCTCGTCGAGCAGCGCCGAGGGCGCGGGCAGAGCGGCGGCGCCGAGCGCCAGCAGGAAGGGCAGCAGAAGGGAGAGCTGCATCGTCGTGAGAGAAAGAGGGGGAGGTGGAGGTGCGAGAGAGCTGGGTGAGAGCGAGACAGAGGGAGCGAGGAGAAGGCTGCGGCTGGGTGTGGAGAGAGCTGGGTGAGGGGAACAAGCAGCTGGAGTACGGGCGGAGCGTTGCCTCTTATACGCCCCACGCTGGCCTCGCTGGGCCGCGGGCTTGCGGCGTCCGTGCTGTGAGGGGCCGCAGCGGGACGAGCTGGCCTTGTGCTAGGCACCACATGCTTGATGCGCATGACGCCGCAAGACGCGTCCCGCAGCGGCAGCCGGCGGGCCGGCACGACGACGCGGGCAGCCGCCAGCCGCAGGCTTCATGCGAGCGAGCGCATGCAGCCAACTTCGCCCTCTCGGCCTGCCTTCTGCGGCGTGTGCGGCGCCTCTCTGCTGCTCAGCTCGCGCCGAGAAAAGAGCACTCCACTCGACTCCAGGCTGTGCTGCTTGCTCCTGTCGTCTGTCCTCCTCTTCCCTCGTGGTGCGCCCCCCCTCCACGCTCTTCCGCCGCTCGCATCCACTCCTCTCCGAGCCCCGACCGCGCGCGCGCGCCGCACAACGCCTCGCCGCGCAATCCTTGCGTGCGGCGCGCAAGGCGCGTCATCGCCGAGTCGCGGACGCATGCCTCAACACTGCTCCTGAGCCGGCTTCATCCCCCGCACGAGCTGCAGCCTGAAGCGGCAAGTCTCGTGTGGCGCAGCGGAGATCCGCGTCCGGCTGCAGCGCGCATCGCAGCTGCAGCGCGCACCGCGAGGCGACGCGGCTCTCCTGCCGCTCTGCCCCCCATCAGCATGCCGCACGCGGCGCGGCAGGCGGCAGGCGGCAGGCGGGCAGCTCCGCCCTGACGCTGGTGGAGCACGCTCCAACTCCTCTTGCCGTGCCTGGTGCTCCGTGAGCCGCCGGCCCGATGCCGCACGCACCACAAGGTCCTTCCCGCTTCTCCCGCGCCCTTGGGCAGACTCGACTTGCCTTCTTCGTCTCTCTGCAAGCATGAAGCTGCGCTGCATCTCTCATGCACGCTTGCACGCTTGCCGAGTGACAAAGGACCTCCGCGGCTGCCGCACAGGGCCCACTTTAGACCACCTCGTGCCACGCCGCCGCGCCGCGGAAGCCTAGACGGCAGCCGCGCAGAGAGGCGCCCGCCTCCTGTCGCGCTGCGCCTGCCGCCGCCATCGCACGCACCCCCTCTCGCATCTCCCTCTTGACGCCCGAGGCCCAGACGTCAGCGGGTGCGGCAGCGGGCAGAATTGCTTGCACCCTCTCCTGTCGCATGACGCCCAACTCTTGCCCGGTGTGCCGCGCGGCTGCCGAGATGAGTGAATTGCTGCATGTGAGCATCGGCAACGCGGGCCGGCCCGCACTGGACTCGTAACGCCGTGCGGCGTCGAGGAGGGGCAGCAGCGATGGCGCGCGCCTCCGAGCCCCCAAGGCCCACGTGTGCTGCGCCAGAAGAGAGGCGTCGTAGGGCCTCCGACGCCCCCGCCTGCTGCTTCTCCACCATGCACCATGCTTCTCACCCGGCATCAGGCTGCCGCCGCGGGAGGAGCATCGGCGTTGCGGAGGAGGGTGGTGCGTGTCATGCAAATGCGTTGTGCGAAAGCGTGCAGGTGAGACATCGCTCGAGGACGCCTCCTCGCAGCCAAGCTTAGGCGCGTCTTTTGGAGCTCAGCCTCGACGACGTGGGAGGCGCAATCCATCTTCCTCCACCTCGAGGTGCGCCACCTCGGGAAGCATCTGGAAGCGCAGCATCTCGCCGCCGCCGCTGCGACGCCGATGCGCATTGCCGACGGCGGGCGAGGATCGCCGCAGCATGAAGAGCAGCTCGGAGTTGCGGCGCTGCTTGCGAGGAGCGCAGGAGGAGCAGCGGGAGTCGGCGCGAGGCCCCGCGACGCGTGAGGAGGGCGCGTGGGAACGGCACCGACGCGTGTCGCGAGCCGGCGGCGAGGCGACCAACACCTTGACGGCCTGCTCTCATCCCCGGCCTCGCCTGGCCCAACCCGCTTCTACCCTCGTGCAGCGCACACCGCCTGCGCGCACCTTGCGGGCGTCTGCCTCTGTGGCGTCGTCGCATCTCCGGCGCCCCCATACGCGGCAGCCAGCCATGGTGCTCTGCGAGCTGCTGCTGCATCTCAGCGGACACTCGTCGCCGCTCTTTCTCGCCCCGGCGCACGCGCCGCTGCACCCACTCTTGGCGCCGCATCTCCACCCCGGCGAGGCCGCGGCGCTGCGATATCTCGCGGCCCTCGCCCACGATGCGCGCGTGGCGCGAGAGTGGGCCACGCGCTGTCTGGACGAGACGCGCAGACGAGCACGAAAGGCAGCGCCAGGCGTTCATGCCGCGGCGGCGCGAGAAGAGGAGGAGGCGGCGGCGGAGCAGCAAGAACTGATGCTGGGCAATGAAGAGGCCGCCGTTGCTGCTGCCATGCTGCGACGCTTGCAGCTGTGGGACGCCGATGTGCAGCGCACGCTCGAGGATGTGCTGCGCTGGCGAGCTGCGCCGCAGAAGAAGGAGGAGGACGGCAAGGCCGTGGGTGAGATGAGCAGCGGCAATGCGCAAGCCACGTCGCTTGCGGCACTGCAGGCCAACTTCTCAACGTGGCAAGCTCCGCTTCGCACCCTCGCCGCGCTGGCCGAGCAGCTCGGCTCGCCGCCTTCCTCGAGCAGTCTCCTCGCCCGCGCCGGCGACGGCGGCACAACAGGAGCCTCGCAAGCGTCGACGACGCCGACACGATGGCGACCCGGACCTCTTCTGGATGTGCTGGCCGCACGCACAGCCGCGGCAGTGGGACCCAGTCGCACACATCTCGAGGCGCTGCTTCTTGCCGCCGAGAGCGTCTGGATGCGTCGCTGTCGCAGCTGGATGTGCGACCTGCGCCCCGCCGGCCTCTTCGTGGCCGCGCGCGTCGAGGAGCAAGAGGCCATGGCGGCGGCCAGAGGAGGCGCGTGGACATGGGCGCCGCTCGCCGTGCCTCGAGCGCTCGCAAGGCAGTCGGCCGAGGCAATCCTCTCCGTAGGACGCGCTCTGCGCGCTCTGCCTCGTTCGGTCGCTCTGCCTGGCTCGCTGCGCGAGGCGCATCGAGCGCTCCTGCTGCAGGAGGAATGCAGACTGTCCACTCCGATCGAGCTGCAACGACGCGTCGAGATGATTCGAGATGAAGTGGGAGAATGGATGTGGGGCAATGTGCTCCGGCCACAGGATGTGAGGGAGGCAGTTGAGGGTCTGTGAGTCCGTTCTCTCCCTCTCTCTTTGCGCTTCAAGAGCCCAGTCTGCTGACAAGAGCCTACGACGCAGTGGCCTCTACTTCCTCCACCGTTCCGGCCTCTTCCACACGTCCTTCCTCTCCGAACTAGCACAGCTCAAGCGCTCTGCTCTGCTCAGTCGCACGGCCGCCTCGGGCACGATCCGCGCGGCCGACGTCGAGGCAGCGTTGCACCGTGCCGCCGCGCTCTCCGACACGCCCTCCGAGCTGCTCTCTCACGTGCGCGTCTCCGTTGCCAAGGGCCGCACCGTGCCCGTGGCCTTCTCCGACGTGCCGCTGGGCATGCCCTTCGTCCTCGCCTACACGCCGCCCTATCCGCTGGACCTCCTCTTCACGACACAGGATGCAAGTGCTTACTCGCAGCTTTGCTCGTACCTGCTCGCTCTGCGCTCCACAGCCACGAGGCTGCGAGAGACTTGGACACGCATGTCGAAGGCGCAGCGCGTGCGAAGACGCTTCACGGGCGCGGGCGAGGGAGGCAGCAGTCGCGCCGAGGAACAAGCGCGTGCGACGCTGCTGAGAAAAGCCTGGGGCACCGCAAGAGAGGGTCTTTGGGTGCTTGAGGCGTTGACGGGGCACTTTCAGGTGCGTCTGCCATCGCGGAGGACTGACAGCAGGGGCGGGAGCAAACATTGACGCTTTTTTTTTGTGAGCGCAGACGGACATCATCGACGTGCAGTACACGCGTCTAGTGGAGCAGCTTGAGGTCGCACACGTAGAGACGGCGCCTCTCTCGGCGCAAGCCTCAGGGCGAAGTCTGCTACGCGCCTCTCGCAGCACCGGTGGAGACGCTTCCTCGCCTGATCTCCACCAGCACGCGGCGCCATCGGCCAAGGCACCGGCGTCGCGCGCAGGCAAGAGCGTACGTGCTCCATCAGTCGCACCCTCGCGAACCGTGCGCACGGCACACACGCTGCAGGGCAGCACGGCGACGGGAGGAGCTCACGAGAGCGTGTTGGACTTTGCGTCGCTGCGAGCGACGCATGCTGCGTTTCTGGCATTTGTGCTGGATGGCTGTGAGTGGGAGTCCCCGCTAGGCTTGCGCATCTTCCATCCCTTCATCTGAACATGCATCACTCTCGATCTCTCCCCTCCAGGCCTGCTCTCCTCGCCGCAAGCCAGCCGCGCCATCCGCGCCATTCTCGACGCGTGTGCTCGTTTCGTAGGGCTCGTCGAGCGCTGGGGAGGAGATGTGCTGCCGGACCTACTCATGGACGGAGCAGGTGTCGATGACGACGAGGAGCACGCGAAGCGCGGGAGCCGGACGGTCAAGGAGCGCAAGGCGGCGCTCGATGAGGTTGCCGAGGTGAGCCCAGTCGCGCCCAGCAGCAGACCAGCGGCAGCTCCTCCGCTGACGCATCATTCGTTTCTGCCCCAGACGCTCTCTGCGAATCTGGACGCTTTCTTCGACCTGCTCCTCGACGCCTCTTCAGGGCCCGCCAGCGCCGCCGCAGCAGGCAGCACCAGTCTCAGCGCCGGTGCCGGCCTGATCTCCGGCACGGCGCCTCCCGAGGCGCACCGGGCGCGCGCCACCGAGGCTCGCCTCGACGCCGACAGCGCGGCGCGAAGGCATCTCGAGCAGCTGCTGCTCAGACTCGACTTCTCGGGCTGGTGGAGTGCGCGCAGCAACGCCGGAAGCGCAGCGCCGCGCGAGGACGAGCACGAGGCAGAGAAGCAGGCCCAGCAGGAATAGCAATGGCAGGCGCTGCGAACGTCCAGAGAGATACAAAATACATGGGGCGGAGAAGGGGGAGAAGGGGGCGCCAAGGAGAAGAGGGGGGGAGGGGAGGAAGGAAGAGAGCGAGACGTCTCACTCAGAGCCCTCGTCCGTGTCGCTGGTGGCGACGACGCGGCGTCTCGCGCGGCGTTGAGGCGCCGCCGGCGCCGCCTTGACGGCCTTGAACGTGGCCTCGCCGCGCTTGCCGCGCGCGCGCTTCTTCGACGCCATCTTTGCGAGGGCGCTCTCCTCCTCGCCCTTTGAGCGGTACTGCTCGAGGATCTGCTCAAACTCGACCAGGTCGCCCTCCATGCCCGCCGCGGCCGCTGCGGCCGCCGCGCCGCCGCCGGGCCCGCGCATGCGGGCCTTCTGCACGATCTGCGAGAAGGCCTCGAACACGCCGGCGTCGTGCAGCTTGTCTTGGTCTGCGCGAGAGAGAACGGGTGAGCAAACAGGGTGGCGTCAGGCACGCGGATGCAGGCGCTCCGGCCACGACGCACAGAACGGCAGGCCCTCGATCAGGCGCTTCATGGAGCGGTCGCTCTTGTACGGCAGCAGCGACAGACAGAATGCAATGTCGCGCCACTGCCTCGGCTCTGCTGTGAGGCGGAAGCTGTGCCGGAGAGAGAAGCGTCAGCTAGGGAAAGAGAAGGGGGGGGGAGGGGGGACTCAGGCCCGCAGCGACACAGCAACTCACCGCTGGCACAGCTTCTCCACGACGTTTTCGGCCTGGCGCTCCTTGTCGATGAACTGGAAGATGTAGCGCATGGTGCTTGCAAACGTCTCCTCGTCGACGGCGTGCTTGCCGATGCTGAGGTGGCTGATGATGTCGGGCAGGTTGTTGTATACGGCATTCTCCTTTGTGGCGAGTTCCGAGAAGAAGAGCTTTGCGAGATCGCTGACGCGTTCCTCGTCGTCCTCGATGCACTTTGCCATTTCGCCCAGCTGGCCCTTGACCTTGATCATGCCGTTGAGGATCAGGTGCGTGAGCACCATGAGCGTGTGCTTCTTGACGCCCAGATCGCGGTCCGCCAGGCCGGCGTAGAGGCGCTCCGAGTTCTCGTCGACGAGACTGCCAAATGACACGGCAATGTCGCCGAGCGCAATGACGATGTTGGAGCGCACCACGGCGTCGCCCGAGTGCGTGAGGATGGAGAGCAGCAGCGGCAGATGCGCCTCGCAGTACTCCGACGAGACACACATGAACTTGCACATCGAGAGCACGGACGCCTTGCGCAGATAGTCGTTGGCAAACGACTTTGGACTGCTGCAGATCTGCGCCACGACGGAGCCAAAGAGCGCCAGCAGGCTGCGCGGGCCGAAGAGCAGCTCCTTTTCGCGCACGTCGCCGACGACGTCGCCGATTTCGTCCTCGGCGTTGCCCGCCACCTGTTCGATGTCGTTCTCCTTTGCGGCTGCGTCAGCCTCGACGGCAGCAGCAGCAGCAGCGGCGGCAGCGGCGCCCTTCTTGCCCTTGCGGCCCTTCTTTGCCGTGCCCGACTGCTCGTCCGCCTCGCTGCTGGCCTGTGCGTTGCTGCTCTTCTCGCTCAGCTTGGCCTTGTCGGCATCGGCCTTGCGACGCTTGTACTCGCGCTCGACGAGCTCGAGGTAGACGATCTGCTTGAGCGCCACATGGCCGACGACGAAGAGCAGCTGAGCCAGGCCAAAGGCCGGCGCCTTGGAGGAGCAGGCGCCCGCCTCGCTCGCGGCCGACGCCGCAGGCGTGCCGCCTGGCGAGCCAGGCCGCTGCGCGGGCGTGCGTGCGCCGTCAGAGGTGGATTCCTCGTCCTCGGCGTCCTCGCGCAGAGGCGACAGGCCGCGCACCGAGCCCTCCTGCTCCTCGTTGACGAGCGTCGGGCCGCGCGGTCCGAACACTCGTGCCGTCATGCTCTTGACGATCTCGGCGCAGAGCGCGTCGGGCTGCTCGCCGAGCTGGTAGATCGTCTGAATGGCGTTCTCCGCCAGGCTGAACCACTCGCCATTGGCCGCCGTGCCGTTCTGCCACATGACGGCGGCGCGCAGCTTGGCGAACATGGGGTGCGTCATGGGGAAGCGCACCTGCTCGTCGGAGAGGGCACCCTTGACCTTCTTGATGCTGCCGCCCACGCGTGCCAGGGCCACACACGTGTACTTTGCCAGCACAATGTCGCGTGCGCCCAGCGGACCGAGGCCGACGCCCAGCAGTGCCTCGATGTGGTCTGCGACAATTTCGCGGCGCGCCACCGCCAGCATGGAGAGCACAATGATGGCGCCGCGGCGCTGCGCGCGCGGCATGGCACGCGGCGCGCCATACACGGCCCAGAGCTTGTTGACGACGTCGGGGTGGACCATGTCCTCGGCACACATGGTGCGCAGCAGCTCCTCGAGGCTCGTCAGCTCGGCGAGCGTGGCGCCAAAGGTGCGCTCGACCATGTTGCGTGCGATGCGCGCCACATTGTCGCGCGGCGAGAGGTCGGGCAGCGGCTCAAAGTACAGCGCGCGGTAGACCTCGAGCAGCCGCGAGCGAATGCCCTTGAGCTGCGCGCCATCCTCCATGACGAGGGCATTGTCCTTCGTCCAAATCAGGTGCACCATCTTGCGTACGCCGACCGTGGCGCCAGGCAGGCGGTACTCGTGCGCGACGCGGAAGAACTCCATCGACTCGAGCACCTCGGCCTTGCTCTTGCTGACCAGCAGCTGCACCAGCTCGTCCATGGCGCCGCTGAGCTGTGCGATGAAGTGCAGCGCATCGGCATAGTAGCGCCGCGTCAGACGCAGACGCATGACCTTCTCCGCGTCTTCGCTGCTGAGAGACGAGCCCTGGATCAAGTCGAGCCCTGCGCTCGAGCGCCGCTTGTTCGTGCGCCGCTCGGCGCGCTTGCGAGGCGTCGCCATGACAAGCGAGTCCTCGACGTCGTCGTCCTCTGACTCCTCCTCATTTTCCTCATCTGGGCCTTCATTCGGCAGGTCAAGCAGACCCTCGTACGTCTTGAGCTCGGCGTCGACGACAGCTAGGCGCGCAGTCCACTCGGGCTCGTCGAGGTCGCCGCCGTGCAGCACGCCGTAGGGGTGCGTGAGGATGAGACGCGTGAGCAGCGCAATGGCAGCCTTGCGCACACTCGAGCTCTTGTCGCGCAGTGCCTGCACGCCAAAGTCGGCGAGCATCGTGCGCTGAGACGGAAACTTGGCTTGCAGGCTGGCGCAACCACGTCAGTCAGGACCCAGAAGGGGGGGGGGGGGGCAGCTTCACACCATCGCACGATGTGCATCCAACTCACTCGCAGAGGCGCGTGCACACCTGCACGCACTTGACGCGCACGTACGAGTTGACATCGAGGAAGCGCTCGAAGAGGAGCTCCCAGAAGTGCTTGACCTGCTTCTTGCGCGCCTCTGCACTGCCGCGCTGCGCGTCTGCGCTGCCCGCGTTGCCGCCCATGGCGTTAGTGGAGTCCAGGGCGGCGAGGCCCTCGACCTCTGCCGCCGCCGCGCCCGGCAGCGCATCGTCCGTCGAGGTCAGCTCCTTGATGAGATAGCCCAGGATCTCGAGCAGCGCGTTGCGCATCGGGTAGGACTGTCGCAGCGCACGCGTCAACAACTCCTGCCACATACTTGTGCACAACCTCCAGCTCTCGCGCCCTCCACACACACACACGTGCAAGAAAAAAGCAAGACTCACCTCGCTGTCCAGGTGCTTCATCAGCAGGCTGATGGAGCGCAGCACCGTGCGCGGGCACAGCTCGGTGAAGCGCACGAGGAAGCGGGCAAAGGCGCGCGGACTGCGCGTGTCGATGCCGCCAAACTCGCGCGCGCCCACGTCGCGCAGCACGTCGTCGGCCAGACGTTCGTAGTCGTACTCTGCGCGCAGCAGCGCCAGCAGCTCGGCCATGGGCTCGGCCAGATGCTCGTAGTACGCCAGCGCCTGGGCGATGGAGGCCTGCACGGCAAACGCCTGCGCGTGGCCCTTGACGGCGGCACACACGACGCGGAAGATGCCGGCCTTGATCGCCGGCACGCGCAGATGCGCCTCGGTCTCCTGCAGCAGCAGCGCCGGGCGCAGCGCGCACGCAACGAAGGCATCGCGAGTCGCCGCGGCGGGGAAGAGGAGGGCGGTGCTGAGCTTGAGGGAGCGGGCGAGCAGCATGAGCAGGCCGGGTAGCACGCCCTCCCAGTCGTAGCCGCTGAGATCCGCGCTGGCGGCCGAGGCAGCCGCCGCGGCCGGGCGCGTCGCGGGCATGCCGGCCTTGGCGCCGCGCCCTCGGCGGCCCTTGGGCACGGGTGCGGCGGCGCGCTCCTCGCGCGTGCCCGCGGCGCGCTCGGCGACGTGGATGAGCCACTGCAGGGCAAAGGCGAGGCGCTCGAGGACGGGCGCCCAGGCGCGGTAGGCGTCGGTGCCCTCGGGCAGGGCGGCGGCGGCGCCCTCGAGGGCGGCCGTGTAGGCCGAGGCGAGGGCGTCGAGGAGCGTGATGCGCTGCACGCCGCCGAGCAGGGCGTAGTGCTTGACGAGCGAGAGGAGCTGGGCGAAGGTGTGCGCCTCCTCGACGGCCGCGGGCGCGGCGGCGAGGGCATCGACGAGGCGCGTGAGGGCCGCGCCGACGGCGTCGCAGTCGGCGCTGCTGCTCCACGGCTGCTCGCCGGCGACGGCGTAGTCTGCATCGCGCACGGCGAGCAGCTCGTCGGCCAGGACAAAGTCGGGCAGCGACGACATGGCGGCGTGGTGGTGAGGCGCGGGATGCGTGCCGCGCGTGGCAGGCGCAGGTGTTGCTCTCGGCGAGCGGAGGCGCGTCACGCCAACACGGCCCGCCGCGCGCCGGCGTCACGTGCGCATTCCTCGCACGGGCGCCGCAAGCGTGGCGCCGCGCGTGGGCTGCGATTGCGCCCTCCTTCTTGACCCTCTCCCACCTCTTGCGCCTCGCCCACCTCCGCCCGCCTCCCATTCGCCATGGTGCGTCCTTCTGGCGCCTCGGGTCTGCCTCCTTCCATCTGACACGCGCCGCAGGAGCAGCAATCCGCCGCGCCTCCCGCCGCGCGTGCCCTCGTCGAGTTTCTGCGCGCCTCCTCCACGGGGCCCAAGACGCGCGTCGGCCTCCTGGGCGGGCAGCGCCGCGATCACTTCAAGGGCAGCGGCGCCGTCAAGGCACTGCTGGCGCCTGCCTACAAGAAGGCACAGGCCAAGAAGAAGAGCACGCTGCCGCCCATTGCCGACGAGGAGCAGGCGGAACAGGCGCTGCACGCCGTCATCCCTTATGCCTTCTTCCTGCGCGTCGACCGCGCAGAGTCGGGCGGCAAGGAGCGCCACATCCAGGTCAACCAGATGCAGCTCTTCCGGCAGGACCTCGTGAGTTGTTGTTGTTGCGCCAGCGGCGGCCAGAGGGGGGGAGGGGGCGGGCGGGCGGCGGCGGAGGACGGGGTGCCATTTGCGCATTCAAACGCACGCCTTTGGGGGGGGGGGGGGCCCGGCCCCAAAGGGGGGGGCCGCACGCCTCCAGCTGAAGCTGGCTCTTCGTGCACGTGCGACGGGGCCTGTCTAGCATTCGGGCTTGCCATGGGTCTTGCGCCTTTCTGGGCCATCATTGTCCCCCACACCAGCCTGTGTTTGCATGCTTTCTCCAACTTCTCCGCTAATCGCCCTCGCCCCTTTTGCTTCCACTAACCCCGCGCGCAAAACAGTACTACGCCTGGTTCTACGACGGCTCGCAGCTGCTGCTGCAGCTCTCGGGCTTCGGCATGATTCTCCTCATGCTAGCCGGCGTCATGTTTCCGCTCTGGCCCGCCTCGCTGCGCGTCGGCGTGTGGTATCTCTCCATCGGCGTGCTGGGCCTCATCGGTGCCTTTTTCGGCCTCGCCATCCTCCGCCTCATCTTCTACTGCATCTCCCTCGTCGTGCTGCGCCCCGGCGTCTGGATCTTTCCCAACTTGTTCGAGGATGTTGGCTTTGTGAGTCGAGTCTCTTTGCGCGGCTGGTGCAGGCCTCTTGCGGCTCGCCGGCCCCAGCTGACCCTAACCCCCCCTCCTCCCTCTCAAAGGTCGACTCGTTCATCCCGCTCTGGGCATGGGACATTCCCGCGCCCAAGAAGAGCAAGAAGCCGCGTGCCGTCGATGGCAGCGAGGCTCAGAGCACGGGACAAGCAGCCATTGCAGTGCGTGCCCCCCCCCCCCTTCCCTAAGCTCGCAAAGGGCAACGCGCTCGATCACTCCCTTGTTTTCGCTGACGACCCGCTTCTTAACTTCTTCGGCGTGCAGAACCTGCCCGGTCAAGCCGGTCCCGCAGAGGCAAACGTCTCGAGCGCGCCCGAGGCGGCGCCCTCTGCGCCGGCCGCTACGCCCAAGAATCGCGGCAACGGCGGCGGCGGCGGCGGTGGCGCTGGCGGCGCGGCGGCAACTGCGTCGCAGCAGCAGCAGACGCCGGCGCGTCGGATTGAGCGGCCCAGTGAAAACCTGAGTGCTCTCGACTGATGTGAGATGCAAAGGCCGCTGTAGAAGGGGGCAAGAGGGGGGCAGCTTTACGCGCGTCGCACAACAACAACACACACATCAATGAACGAGTCGATTGAA
>NW_020312018.1:292058-295492 GCF_003144115.1 Tilletiopsis washingtonensis
GGGGGGGCTGGCGCGAACAGGGGGAACGCTAAGAGTACAATGGCGAGAACTCCAGTGGCTGCACGGAATTTGGGGGGGGCATCATGCGTCAGCTTTTGCTCCCCATCTTTACATCTTGTCTTCTCCCCCTCTCCCCCTTTTCCCTTCCCCCTCCTCTCATCGAACACATAGGCAGCAGAAACTCACCAGACGCGGCGCCCTCCAAGCCAGCCAATCACTGCTGGCCGTCGGCAGCAATCCCATGCCGGCGCACTTCCACACGCCCAGCGCAAAGCAGAGGGCCTGGGCGCCGAGAAAGGCGAGCTTTTGGGGAAGCAGCGCGTGCGGCTGCGAGGGCGTCGAGAGCGGGGCGAAGGCTGTTTTTTTTTGGTTGTTGTTGTTTGTGGGAACGTGAGAGGGGGGGGCGTGGGTCAGCGAGTGGGTGAGATGGGGGAGACGGGAGAATGAGCGGGAGAAAGAGGGGGGGACGAAGAACGAGGGACATGCGTTACCCCTTCTTCCAAGCCCGCTCTTTCTCCAGAAGACTACCGCTTTCAGCGCCCGCGCACCTCGAACCTGCTCTGTCCCTCCTGTTTTCGCCCTTCTCTTCTCCGACTCTCCCCCGCACCCTTTCCCCTCTCCCCTCTTTCGCCGTGGGTGGGGGGCAAAACTCACCTCCCTGCACGCCCAGTGCCGCCTTGATGGGATTGGTCAGGAGCATGCCGACGACCATCATGCTGAAGATCTGCACGCCCGCGCCGCTCATATACAGCATAAAGGCGTTCATGGGCAGATTCTTTGCGGGCCCAAACGCCACGTCCCACGCCTTTTTCGCCTTGAGCGCCGCGATAGACTCGGGCGTCGGCGCCGCGCGAGGCTTGGGAGTGGACTTCTGCAAGGAGGAGGGGCGTGGGGGGGGCAAGGGCAATGAGAAAGCAGAAGTGAAGCGAGGGAAGAGAGGCGTTTACGTACGCGGGAAGTGGCAGCGGCTACGTAGCCGGGCGGATCGAGCGTGGCGTGCGACGGGGCGAGGGCATTGCTGGCACTGCTGGCAGCGCAGACATCGTCAAGGCTACGTGTGTCAGCCCAGTTGATACGGCACCGGGTGGAGGGGGGGAGAGGGGGGCGCTCAGATGTTCTATGGTCTCGCATTTGCCAAGGGGCACGAGAGAGACGTGTCCAGGGCAGAGAGAGAGAGAGAGAGAGAGCTACGGTCTTCTCTTCTCGTCGCTTTCTAACCATCTCTTCCCTTGGCTCTCTCCCTCTACCTTTCTCTCGCTCGGGCGCAAACGCAAGCATGACACACACACACACACACACACACACACACACACACACACACACACACACACACACACACACACGACGACGACGACGACGCACGCACGCACGCACCTCTCCTTTTCCTTCTTGCTCACTGCCCTGCTTGCGCCGCCGCCGCTGCCGCTGCCGCTCGGCTGCACCGACGCGGCGGCGGGAAGCTGCGCAGGCGCAGGCAGGCGCGAGTAGTCGAGCGCCGTGCGTGCGAGCGGGTGCGCAGCGGAGGGCGCCATGGTGCTTGACTCTTGTGCGCGCGCGCGCGCGCGTGTGAAGGCCGTGCTAGCTGGTGCTGGGGGCGGCGAAGAGCGAAGAGCGAAGAGCGAGGACGAGGCGAAGCGGGGCCGAGGGCGCAGACGCAGGTGGAGCGTGAGAGAGTGGGCGAAACAGAGCACAAAGAGACGTGCGCGTGCAAAGTCGAGGAGCGTTGGTGAGGCTGGGATGGTGGTGGTGCCAAGCGCAGGCGCCCGTCGTCGCAGTCGCAGTCGTCGCCCATCGTGCAGCAGGTGTCCGTGCACGACGCCGCGCGCGCCGCGCGGCACGTGGCCCCCTCTCGAGTCGGCCCTGCTCCCACGCGCTCTGCGCTCCCGTCGAGGGGCCTCTGCCTCCTCCTGCTCTCTCGGCAGCAGCACAGAGCGCGTCTCTCCAAGCCTCTTTCGCAGCTTGATGGATAGCACAAAACCAATCGAGCATACGAGTTTTGTTGACTGTGATCCTGCCTTGTGCCCTTGTGCCAAGGACATCGGCATGTCTGCCGCGAGCCATGGACGAGCCCGTTATGCGTCTCGGCGCGCGCGAGTCTCTGCTCCTTCAGATGCCAGCTACTTGCTCTCCCGCTGCCTAGAAGGCCATCGGTAGAATGGTCTGCGCCTCTGCATGGCGCATGCTTCGCTGCACTGCGTCTGCCTGCTCCCCCCCACACCCACGCAGGCATGTCTTGAGGCGCAGTCGCGGATGCGGCGCGAGACCTCCAGCCATGCCCTCTCTTCGCCGCGCCTCCGCCTGCTGCGCCACACGGCTCTCCGGCGCGCATCATCGTGCCTGGCTGGAGGCGCGTCCCGCGCACAAGACAGGCGAGCTGCCGCCTCTTCAGTCTTGGCACTCCGCGCTCGCCCCCGCCTCAGGTGCCGGCTTGCCTCTTCTCTCCCTCCCCCTTCCATCCCACGCCATACCCAGCAGCCTCGCACAGGCCATCCATCCACACCGGCTGCCATCGACGGCGCATCCCTCGCCCGCCTCGCACTCCCAACTCTTGCTCGTCTGCGCGACGCTCTGGCGTCCTCAGCGCCCCCGCCGCTCCGGCCTCGGCGCAACTGACCTCGAGAGAGACGCGGAGCACAGCCTCGTTGGCAGCACCCTCGCCTCGGGCGGCTGCCGCGCCTCCCACGCTCTTCGCCCCTTTCTCGACCTCTTTCTCGCGCCAGGCAACTGTCTCTCCTGTCCCGCCCCACCACCGTCCCCCCCCCCCCCCCCCCCCCCCCCCCCCCCAGGCTCAGGCAGTGGACATTCTCGCGCGTCCCAGACGCCTTTGCGCGTCGCCATGACTTCCTCCGCCAAGCTGTGCGTTGCTCTCCTTGCGCTGCTCCAGTCCTCTCCGCTGCCCCATCTCACTGACCGCCCTCATCCACAGCACTCTGCGTCCCCTGCCGCATCTCGACTTCATCGCCGGCTTCCCCGGCATCCCCGGCTCGGCCGAGCGGGCCGCCGCGCACATCACGGGCACCATCGAGGTGCGCCTGGGCCGCGCCGGCCTCAAGGCGAGCTTTCTGCGCATCGAGCTGCGCAAGCTCGAGACGGTGCCCGGCGGCGAAACGTGGGGCGAGCTGGTGGGCAAGGGCCCGACTGCGTGAGTTGTTGTTGTTGGCAAAGGGCAAGAGAGAGTGCGCGAGAAAGAAGCTGACCGAGGAGGGGGGGCGTACAAACAAAAGGGTGTGGTCGGCACGCACGGGACCGGGAAATGGTGATCGAGAACAAGATGCAGAGGGCAACTGGGAGCTGCTGCAGACTGTGAGTTGATCAGGACCGTGCAATGTAGCGTGTGGTCGCAGCGCGAGCGTAGCATGGCGAGGGCGGGGGTGAGCTGCCTCGAGTCTCTTGCGCCCTAGGATCTCCCCTCTCCTCCGTCCGCTGATGGTGTC
>NW_020312018.1:295657-325207 GCF_003144115.1 Tilletiopsis washingtonensis
CTCTCTCCCTGCGCCCAAGGGTCGCTCTGTCTCGCCCGTGCTGACGCAGCTGCACGAAAACAGAGGCCTCCTGAGTTCGTCGTCGCGCAGCTCCATCGTACAGAGCACGCATCCACTCGTGATTGAGAAGCATGAGCTGCACTCTGCCTGGCCCATCTATCAAGTGCCCGACGATCATGAGCGCGGTGAGTCGAGCAGCGCCGCGAGTATGGGGGCCGGGAGAGGGTCAAGAACAGGAGCTCTAGCATCCCTTCACCTCAACGCCCTCGTCTGAGCGACACTTTTGACACGTTGCTCGACGCGCAGAGATGGAGGGAGTCAAGGCGCGCGTCGAGAGAGATCAGACATGCTACGGACCCGGCGACACTGTGACGCTGCGCATCTACGTGATGAGCTCTCGCATCGAGCCCGTCAAGCTCAAGTCCGTCGCCTTTAGCGTGCGCGAGACGATTACATATCGCGGCGCCAAGGCGAACCGCCTCAGCTCCCTCGGCGCCAGCGGCGCCAGCGGCAACAAGGCGGCCTCGCAGCGCACCGAGGCCGTGGCGCAAAAGTCAAAGGCGCACGGCAAGAAGCTGTACAAGGGCGAAGAGCAGTTCTTCGAGCTCTCGTGCGTCATTCCAAAGTCGCACGCACTCATGACGGTGCAGACGGCCAAGCACATCGAAGTGTCGTACACGCTGCGTGTCTATGTGGATGTGTCAAAGGCGCCCATCGTCATTGATCATCTGCCGCTCACCGTCTCTGCGTTTCCTTCGTCCGTCTCGCTCGACACCGTGCGCCGCATCGGCTACGTGCCAGGCCTCAGTCTGCCCGCGCCCCAAGCACAGCAGAGCGCGAGGAAGCCGCAACAGCGACAAGGCACGGCCAGTACGACTACGAGCGGCGGCATGGGCATGGGCATGGGCATGGCACGCTCGCAGTCCTTCAGCAGCAGCACGGCCGCGCCCTTTGCGCTGCCGGGACGCAGCGGCAGTGGCGATGTGCTGCGCCGGCGCGACACCGTCATGACGCAAGGCACGGCCTCGACTGGACCGGGCATGGCGGGCCGCGGCGTGCCCGGGCAGATCTTCAGTTGGGGCCAGCTCGGCTCTGCGCAAGCGTACGATGCCTTCGCTCCTCATCAACAAAGCCACTCCTCTGCGGGCATGGGCCAGCCTGTGCGTCCGGCATTCGCAGGTCCAGCAAGCATCTACGAAGGCAATGTGCTGCACGAAGAGGAGAACAGAGCGCTGTTCCATCATGCCAACCAAGCCACGGCAGCTCAGATGCTCGGCGTCGATCAAGACTCTCTTTCGGGCCCCGGCGTCTGGGCCGCCGGCTCGAGATTCTCGCACTCGCCTCGCAGCGAGTCGCCTGCCCAGATGGCGCGCTTCGAGCCCATCGCAGAAGGCGTGCCTCTGGCTCCGAACCCTCACGCTTCGCCGATCGCCTCGCCCTCTCCCGTACTCGGCGGCGCCGGCGCATCAAGTGGCTCGGCATTGGCGGCGCAACAAGAACAACTGCTGCGCTTTGCAAGCGCACGCTCGATCTCGAGACCGGCCAGCGTCGTGGGCGCGGCGAGCACGACGAATGCGAGCGAGGCAGAGGCGGAGAAGATGCGTCTCTATGAGCATGCACGCCTGCAGGCCGAACGCAACCAACGCCGCGCAGATGAGAAGCGCGCCGCTCAGGCTGCTGCTCTCGCTGCTGGAGGCGGCGCCGCAGGCATGCCGACGAGCCGCAGTGCTGGCCACTTGTCCAACTCGGCGGCAGGCGCAGCTGCGGCGCCGACTGCAGGTGGCTCAAGAGTCTTTTCCGCACCGACGGCTTCGGACAGTGCGCACAACGAGAAACGGCTGCTCTACGAGCGGGCAAGACGCGAAGCCGAGCGCTACCAATCTTCCTTCGAGCAGGGCGCCTCATTTCCTCGCGATGAAGCGCTCGTCGACCCAGCGCACGCTGCAGCACCCTTGGGCTTGGGTGCCGGTCCCAAGCCGGCGTTGCGAGTAGGCGTCGGCCTCTCGCAGGCTGAACAAGAGGCGGAGGAGCGAAGAAGAAGCAGCGCAAAGTATTGGATCGACAGTCCGCACGTCGACATCGCAGCGGCAAACGCTCCGGCTCCTCGGCAGTCCGTCATCGGCGGAGCTCATCCCTCGCAGCCCGCCGCTGCCTCCTCTTCGTCGTCCTCAGCGCACATGTCTGCTCCATCGACGAGCGCGCACCACGCCGCACCCTCGCACTCCTATCCGACGGCAGAGACGGCAGAGGAGGAGAAGAGGAGCTTGTACGAGCGTGCGAGGGCGCAACAGGCCGAGGCGGAAGCACAGGCGCATGCCGAGAGCGTCGCTGCTGCGTCTGCTGCGGCGATGAGCAGCGCTCCGACCTCCTCTTCCGCCATGGCCGCTGTGTCCGGCAGCAGCAGCAGCAGCCGTGCTGCCGCGGTGGCGCCGGCAACGACATCCTATCCCTCGGCCGAGGAGGAGAAGCGCAGACTGTACGAGGCCGCTCGTGCCGAACAAGAAGCAGTGGAGAGCGAGGCGCACGCAAGAAGTGTCGCTCAAGCTGCAGCGGCGCTTCGATCGCCTCTCGACAATGTCTCTTCGCAATGGCCTGCGCCAGATTCTGCTCCTCCCGTGCTCGACGAGATCGCTTCAAGCCCTGCTGGGCCTTCGACTGCTGCGGCAAGTGCTGCGCCAGGCTTCACTTTCTCAGTCTCCTCGCCAGTCGGCGCCGGTGCAGGCTCCTCTTCCCTCGGTCCTTCGTTCGTGCCCAACACGACCGCCTCGCTTTCACCACTGAGCGCAGCGCCCGTCGTGGATGTGTCTCCCATGTCTACGCCCGCTCTTCCTTCCGCCTCTTCTGCTGCTCCCGCGCCATTCGCTGGCGCTGGCGGTCCAAGCACTTCTCGCGCTCCTCCACCTGCGGCGCCTCTGACGACGCACTCAAGTCAACAAGCACACGACGAGAAAGAGTCGGTGCGTCTGTACTACGCTGCGTTGGAAGCTCGAGCCAACGGCACCTCGGCGGCTGCCACTTCCTCGACGCCGGCTGCCGCCTCTTCGACGCCAGCGCAGGCGCAGACTTCGAGTCTCGCTGGCCCCGCCCTCGCTCGGCCAGCGGCAAGCTACGCCGCCGGCTATTCGCGTGCGGGCGAGATTGCAGCGCCCGTGCCGCAGGCGCCTGCGCCGCCCGTGTCGCAGATGCCCTCGATGCAGCGCCACCAAGCACCCGCAGTGACGCCTCGGCCGGTCTCCTACGCTGCTCCTCCTCTCCCGGTCGGCGCTCCATCGTACGCAGCTCCTGCGGCGCATCCTGCCTCGCAGACCGCCGCACGGCCCGTCTCTTCGCCAGCTGCAGCTGCACACGCGCAAGTCTACTCGAGTGCGCACGCCTATGCTCCACAGCAGCCTCCGACGTCGCATCTTGCCAGTGCGTCGTCCGCATCGAGCGATCTGCCACACCTCGATGCCTCCGTCGCAGCTGGGAAACAACGCAGCATGAGTCCGCGCATCGACGGACCTTCGTCGTCGAACGGCTATCCCTCCAACGGCGCACTGGGCGGTGCTGGCGGCGGCATGGCCTCGTTGGGCGCTGCATTGCCCGAGATGCGCGCCTTTACGCCCTTTCAGATCGATGCGGCCCTGCCGCCGCCGCCGCCTCCTCCTCCACTGCAGGGACACGCGCCGCAGCAGTTTGCGCCGAGATACGCGGCGCGCTGGGATGACGAGGGGCCGAAGAATGCGCCGCCGGCGGCGGTGGCCTCGGTGCCGCCGCCGCTGCCGCCCAAGATTCCCCTGCAGGCTCGTGCCTAAGCCAAGCAGCGCTGGCACGGCGCAGAGAGTGGGTGACGCGCGCCAAGCAGAAGCCACAATGCCCATGCCCACCTTCTGTCCATCATATACTGTCGACGCCCTGGCCTTGGCGAGCCGTGCGAGCGCCCCGACGCGACAGCGGGAGCCAAGGGGTGAGATGTGATGCACGCGCTCTGGCGCTTGCTGCTGGCCGGCACGGCGGAGGATGCACACGTGCTTGTGCCTAGGAACGTGCCTTCGCGGGCGCCGTGGTGAGGCATGAAGGCATGTGAGACGGCCGAGCACGAGGTGGATCTGCAGCGCTGATTGATTGCGAGCGGCGGCGGCGTGTGGAGCTGGCCGCTCAAGCGACGTCACGGTGCGCCGGTGCCGCGGCTGGTGCTCCGCCGCTGCTGCCGCCGTGCCGGCGGCTCGGTCTCATCTTGCGCGGCCGGCGGCGGCCATCTTGCTTTAGCTCGCGATGGCGCCTTCTCCCCAACTGCTGGCGCCGTGCCTGCGTCGCTTGATGAGCACGGCGGAGCAAGGTGCACGAGGCAGAGGTGGAGAAGAAGCGCGGGATGGCAGCGAAAGAGGCCGGCGCCTCTCCTGTCGCGCCCCTGCCTCTCCACACGTGCCCTTGGCCGCACAGCCCTGCCCTGCACCTGAGCGCAGCAGGTGCGCCGACGACGTCCTCTCGTCTGGCCTCTCATAAAGCCCGGATCCGCGCTGCCTGCTCCTCTCCTCTGCTCTCCCACTACGCCCTTCAACAATGCAGCTCGCCTCTTCCCTCCTGCTCGCTGCCGGCGTGCTCTTCGGGCATGCCGCCGCGACGCCGCTCGTGTTCGAGCGGCAGGAGGCTGCGTCCGCCACGCCCTCGAGCAATGCGACGGCGGCGACGGCCTTCCCGACGGACATTGGCTTCCTGGGCACGACGATTGCGGGCAGCGTGAGTATGCACGCAGCCGCAAGTGGAGTGGCGTCGGCACAGCTGCTGGCCCACACCCACAGGCAACTCACGCTCTCGGCCCCTTCTCGCAGCAGCCTCCCTTCACCGTGCAGCGCGACACGTTGCTCAACAGCTCCACGCCCAACGCCGCGCTCGGGCCGTCGCCCTACGAGCGGCGCTGGCACGCCACGGACGACGCCTCCAACGGCACGGCGTTCAGCATCTGGGAGCACATGGGCAACACGTCGCCCTACGCCTCCTCCAAGCTCTTCCCCGACGCGCAGCGCTTCCAGGATCTGCCGCCCACGTGCGCCGTGAGCGGCGTGCACATTCTCCATCGCCACGGCGCACGCTTCCCTACCAGCTCGACGTCCGGTGAGCGCGCGCGCGCCTGTGTTCTGCAGCATCCTGCGTCTGTGTCAAACTGACGGCTTGGGTGGGCAGAGGGCGCGCCTCTCTTTGGCGCTACGATTCGCAACGCCACCAATCTCACCTCTACTGGTCCCCTGTCCTTTCTCAACACGTGGCAATACCAGCTCGGCGCCGAGCTGCTCGTTCCTGCAGGGCGCAGCCAGCTCTTCGACAGCGGAGTCGCCGCCGCCTTCCGCTACGGCAAGCTGCTCAACGCCTCGCAGGCCAATGGCGCAAAGCCTGTGCTCCGCACCACCTCGCAGAGCCGCATCCTCGACAGCGCGCGCTACTGGTCGCTCGGCGCCTTTGGCTGGAACGCGCCCGAGCTGATCAACCTCGAGGTGCAGATCGAGGGCGACGGCTTCAACACGAGTCTCGCTAGCTACGACACGTGCAACAACTCGAACACGATCGACGTCGCGGGTGGGTCTGCTCGACGAGCCTGGCCTCCGGCTACATGGGAGCTGACCGACGTCGTACAGGCACGTATCTCGAGCCCCAGTGGCTGAGCATCTACCTGAAGAACGCGACTCAGCGCCTGCAGCAGTACACCAGCCTCAACCTGACGGCCGAGCTCGTGTACGGCATGCAGTCTCTCTGTCCCTACGAGACGCAGGCGCTCGGCTTCTCCAACTTCTGCGCGCTGTTCACCGAGGATGAATGGCGCGGCTACGACTACTATCTCTCGCTCCAGTTTGCGGGCTCGTACGGCTTCCTGTCGCCCAGTGGCAAGGCGCAGGGCATCGGCTACGCGCAGGAGTTGCTTGCTCGTCTGACGAGACAGACGGTGCCGCCGCCCGTGACGACGCAGAACACGACGTTCAGCACCAGCGAGCTCTACAGCCCCTTCAACCAGAGCTTCTACGCAGACTTTACACACGACGACATCATCGTCTCGGTGCTGACGGCGCTCAACTACACTCAGGTACGTCTTGCGCGACTACTAGCCTGCACCCCACACTAGCACCGACTGACGCTTGCTTCCTCTCTACAGTTCGCCGACTATCTCGACCCGACGGCGCTCCCATCCGCCTCCAACTTCACCCTCTCTCAAATCACTCCTTTCTCGGCGCAGCTCGCCTTCGAAATCATCGACTGCCAAGCGAACAACGCCACCTCGACGCCCGACGGACCCGCGGCCGAGTCGACGCAGTACCTGCGCACGGTGCTCAACGACGCCGTGGTGCCCATGGACGCCGACCAGGGCTGCACGACGCCGACGCCCAATGCGGCCCTGTGCAAGCTGAGCGACTTCATCGACTACCAGAACCGCACGGCCGTCGCGGCGGCCAACTTCGACAAGGCGTGCTTCGGCGTCAACGGCACCGACTTCTCCATCACTGGCCCCGTGCGCAACGGCACGGTCGGCTAGCGCGAAAGAACCGAGTTGCGTCTCTTCGCGAGCTCGTCTGCAGCAGGCGCGAGAGGCAGGCCGAAGCGCGCGCTCGACGTGCGTTGGGCCCTCGTGGGGCAAGCGTCAATGAGATGTCACTCCGTCTCGTGAATGCGTGACTTTCGAGCTAGAGGAAGCAGGCTCAGAGCTGCGAGCTCAGCCGCAGAACGAAGAGAGGTGCGGCGCGCAGGGGGGAGAGAGACGCGGCAGCGTCACTTGACAGACAAGAGTTCGCACGTGGGGACCCCCCAAAGCTTGCACCCGCCGGCGGTCCATGCGGCCATTGGCACGGCTCGGCAGGCGGCGGCGAGGCGCAGCCGGAACGCACGAGTCGCAGAGCGACGAAGTGCGGGGGAGCGGCAGCTGCCCAGCATGCACTTGAGCCGGCGGGCGGCTCAAGGCGGAGGTATCGCTCCCAGCCGCAGGCCTCTTCGAGAGACTGGAGACGCGAGAGGGGGCAGCACTGCAGCAGTGAGCGGCCGTCGAAGTCAGAAGCCTGCCGCTCTGGAGGTGCGTGAGCGCAGAGCAGAAGCAGCGCGAGCGCTCGGACTGCGGAGTCTCGAGGAGCAAAGGAGCGAGAATGGCTGCACCCTGCGCCGCCGCCTTCGCCCCCCCGCAGCGGGAGCGGGGAGCAGGCCGACTTCGGGGCAGCTCGGACCGTGCCCGGCGCTGGCGCCGCGCGTGTGGCTGCTCCTTCTCCGACTTCGACGCGCATGCCTCGCTGCTCGCCGCACCCCAGCTGCATCCTGGCGCAGAGCTGCGGCAGCGTCTTTGTGTATCTCACAGTCACTGCAGCCCGCTGCGCTGCTGCTGAGCTGCAGCTGTTGCCGCACGACGCTGCTGGCGAACGCACTGCGAGCGGGTGTGGCACTCGAGTGGGGCTGAGGCGCCGGCTGCACGTTGATGCATGCTCCTCGATGGCCTCGGCCGGAGGCGCGCCATGAGGGGAAGCGCCGCGCCCGCCGCCGCCCGAGGCCGGCCGCGCTGTGTGCTTGGCTGCTGGCCTGGAGCCGCTGCTGCGCTGGCGCCACACGCGCGGCGCGCAACCCTTCCTCGCCGCCGCGCGGCCCCGGCGCAGCAAGTCAAGTGCGGCCTCCTTCGTCGCTCCACGCCGCGGCCGCAGCGCTCCTTCTCTCCACACCCCTCTCATCCCCCACCGCGCTGGCCCATCATGCTGGCCCGTCGTTCCACCGTGCTCCTCTCGCGTGCCTCGCTGCGCCTCAGCGCCGCCGCCGCTCCTTCGCTCGCCGCCCGCACGCTCAGCACGGCGTCGCCCGCCGCGGCCGCTTCGGCGCCGCGCCGCGCCCTCGCCCTCGCCACGGCCACGCCGGCGCTGCGGCGCGCCCTGCATGCCTCGGCCGCCGCGCGCGAGACGGTCAAGGTGCCGCAGATGGCAGAGAGCATCACCGAGGGCACGCTCAAGCAGTGGAACAAGAAGGTCGGCGACTTTGTCGAGGCCGACGAGGAGATTGCCGTCATCGAGACGGACAAGGTGCGTGCGGGCGTGCGGCGTGGTGCAGAGCGAGAAGCCGCGGCTGCAACGTGGAGTGCAGCAGACGGCGACCTGGCAGCAGGCGGCGGCTCGTCTGTGCAGATCAGCGCCCTCCAGGCAGCGCAACTGCGTCTGCGTCACGTCGCTCGGCACTGGCTTCTGTACTCACTCTCCCGCGCCACTCTAGATCGACGTCACCGTCAACGCGCCGCAGTCGGGCACCATCACCGAGACGCTCGCCAACGAGGAGGACACTGTGACGGTCGGCCAGGATCTCTTCAAGATGGAGCCTGGCGATGCTCCTGCCGAGGGCTCTTCTTCGGGCGGCGAGAGCAAGAGCGAGAGCAAGGAGGAGAGTAGCAGCAGCAGCGGCAGCAAGGACAACGCCAAGGAGGAGGCACCCAAGAAGTCCGACGCCACGTCGTCAGAAACGAAGGCGCAGGAGCAAAAGGACTCGGGCCGGCAATCGGAGTCGTCGCAGAAGGCGTCGCAGGAGGGCGGTAATCAGGCGCACAAGCGCAACGAGGCGTCTAGCTCCAGCTCCGGCTCTTCGGCGCCGAAGAAGGACAGCAAGCCCAGCTCGAGCGGCAGCAGTGGCGACAAGAAGGGTGCCTCTTCCGGCTCCGTCGACTCTGCGCCTGCGACCAAGGGCTCGCGCGACGAGCGGCGCGTCAAGATGAACCGCATGCGTCTGCGCATTGCCGAGCGCCTGAAGCAGAGCCAGAACACGGCCGCCTCGCTGACGACGTTCAACGAGATTGACATGTCGAACCTGATGGCCTTCCGCGCTCGTCACAAGGACCGCATCCTCAAGGAGCAGGGCGTCAAGCTGGGCTTCATGGGTGCCTTTGCCCGTGCGTCGGCACTGGCACTCAAGGAGATCCCCGCCGCCAACGCCAGCATTGAGGGAGAGGGCCTGGGCGACACCATCGTCTACCGCGACTACGTGGATCTCTCGGTGGCCGTGTCGACGGAGAAGGGCCTCGTCACGCCCGTCGTGCGCAGCGTGGAGCAGCTGAGCATCCTGGACATTGAGCGCGAAATTACCGCGCTTGGCAAGAAGGTGAGCTGGCGCGAGGCGTGTTGGAGCAGGAGCCAGTATGCTTCGCCAGTCTTTGCGCATGGCAGAGGGAGCTGGTTCGGCGGCTCTACGCACGTGGCACACAGCACTGACGATGGCGCCTCCTTCTCCCTCCGTTGCCCCCCGCCACCTCTTCCTTCTCTCTCTCTCTCTCTTCAGGCACGCGACAACAAGCTCACCCTCGAGGACATGGCCGGCGGCACCTTTACCATTTCCAACGGCGGCGTCTTTGGCTCGCTGTTCGGCACGCCCATCCTCAACCTGCCCGGCAGCGCCATTCTCGGCATGCACGCCATCAACAACAAGCCCTGGGTCGTCGACGGCAAGGTCGACATCCGACCCATCATGGTCGTTGGTGCGTAGCCCCCGCACCCCTCTCCACTTCTCTCTTTGCTCAGTGCACTTGCTGACGCCTCTTGATGCCAGCCCTGACGTACGACCACCGTCTGCTGGACGGCCGCGAGGCCGTCACGTTCCTCGTGCGCCTGAAGCAGGTGAGTCCACTGCACCATCTTGTGTATCAGGAGGCCAAGTTGCTGATCCCCTCTCTCTCCCTCGCTCCAGTACCTCGAGGACCCAGCCATGATGGCTCTCTAAGCCTCTTTCGCGCGGGCGCATACACGAGTGTGCTGCCTCTGCAGTGCGAGGGGGCGAGAGGGGGGGAGAAGGGCAGAAGCGATGGAGAGGCGGCGCCCGACTGGCAGGGGGCCTTTGTTTCGCGGCCATCGTCTCGAGATGGGGAGCGGTCACAATCTGAAACACGTACACACGAGACCAGTTCGGCCTCGCTCCAAGCTGCCTGCTCCTTGCCGTGTCTCTCCACAAGCCGCTCTGCTCTTGCCCTTGGCTCCCTCCCTCTCTCTCTCTCACCTCTCCCTCACTCACTGCCACGCCGCGCCGACAAGGCTTTGGTCTGGAACGAGGCCACGTCGCGGGCTTGGGCATTTCGAGTGCAGAGAGGTGGATGGGGGGAGCTGTGAACAGTCGAGGGGGGGGTGTGTGTGTCCAAGAGGTGGAGGGAGACGAGACGCAGGGAGTGTGTGGAGCGAAGCACCGATGGGTGCGCGCGCTCGAGAGACGAGAAAGATTGAGAGGAAGGAGCGAGGACCGAGTCGCGCATACGTTCGAGAGGACGTCGGGACAGTCTGATATCAAGAGAGGAGGGGACGACAGAGACAAGGCGGCCGGTGCGCGCGCGACACATCACGGCTGCGTGACGAGCTGCAGGCGAGAGCGCTCCATTGCGGCTGCTTCCACGCTCAGTGACCGTTGTGGCCGATCGAGTCGTGTGCCGTCAGCGCCTCGTCCGCGCGGTCAAGGTCGCGCGCCGAGAGAGTCTTTGAGCCGAGGAGGCCGGGCGTCGAGACTCCGCTCGTCGAGCCCACGCTGGCGCCGCGGTTGCGGCTCTTCATGACGAGGGGGAAGCGGAACGCCTCGTCCTCGTCGTCCTCCGTCTGGTTGAGCGCCTTCCAGAAGGCACTGCCCTTGTAGTCGCTCGTCGAGAGCGCCTGCATGTCCTGCAGCACCAAGCAAGGAGGCTCAGCGCATCTCCCAGACAACAGCTGCCCACTGCCGCGGCCGCCAGCTGGGCCTGATGCACTCACCTCGCTCAGCGTGGCGTAGTCGCCCGGCGTCGTCGCGCCACGGAAGCGCGGCGAGGCGGGCATGGAGAGCGGCGGCGGCACCTTGTCGTTGCCCGGGTCAAAGTAGTCCATGTCATCCTCCTCGTTGAACGAGTCCGGGTAGGCACGACGCAGCGCCAGCTGACGCGCCTTTGCATACTCGAGGCCGAGCTTCTTCCAGTCGAGCACTGCCGGCATGAACAGGCGGTCAGCAGAGAGCACAGCAAGCACTGCGGAGCGCGCGTGGTGGTCTCACAGTCGGACAGCTGGGAGCAGGCAAGACGAGTCAGTATGACGTGGGTGGCGCTTCTCCAAAGGCCCGACTCACGCGCTCCGTGCGGTTGCGCTGGTTGATGCGCTGCCGTCTCGTCTTCATGCAGTAGTCGACCATCTGGTCCGTCAGCTGGTTGACGCTGTCCTCGACGCTCTTCATGCGCCGGTCGACAATGTAGATGCCGTAGTCCTCGCTGTTCTCAATCGTGTCCTCCATGAAGCAGCCGAAGCCCGACAGGTTCGTCGTGATGCTCGGAATGCCCATGACGGTGCACTCTGCCGGCGTCTGCAGGACGCGAAGATCAGAAGTCAGTCGCTGCTGAGCCGCACTGCACCGTCCTCGCGCTGCCACTCACGTAGCCCCACGGCTCGTAGTACGAAGGAAAGACGCCCATGTGGCAGCCGCGGACGAACTCCTCGTAGTCGAGGCCGAGAATGGGGTTGTTTGCATTGAGAAACTCGGGGTGGAAGATGATCTTGACGCGGTCCGAGGGGCGGTTGAAGAGCTGCACGCGGCGGATCTGGTTCAGGATCGGGTCGTTTGCGTCGTCGGCCATGTTGTGCGTCGTGACGGGCGGCAGACTGTTGCGCTTCAGAGCAAAGACGCGCCGCTTCAGCAGGATGCGGTCCTGCTCGGAGAGCAGCGTGGCGGGATCGATGATCTCCTGGTTGCCCTCGCTGTGGGCGCGCGCACAGCGCCACGTCAGCCTCGCGCGCATCGCTCATCTCGCCGCGCGGCGCGCTCGCGCACTCACCCCTGGTAGCGCGCGGTACGCTCAAACAGGCGCTCTCCGATGCGCTTCTGAATGTCGTTGACCGTCTCGCGCAGCTGCTTCGTCACAGCCTGGCCCTTGAGCGCCTCGATTGTGTAGCTATTCGTGGCCGCGGGCATGATGATGAAGGCCACGACGGTCATCTTGCTGCCCATCTTCTGCAGCCGGTGGTTCAGCCGCGCAAGCGACTCGATGAACATGTCGACACCCTTGTTGCGGTACTCGTAGCGACCCGCAGTGAAGAAGTACTGCGCGCGCGCAAAAGGAGGAGCGTCAGTCAAGGCAGCCAAGTACGGGGGCAGAAGTCGGTCGCAGGCGCAGCGAGGAGAGCAGCGTGTGCGCAGAGGAACTAGGGTCGCCGGGACAGGGCAGGCCAGACACGACGCCTCCGAGACCTGCGCCGACAGCCCATGCCCAACGCGGCCCATGCCCAACGCGTAGCGCCCACTGCCACCATGGCCCTCTCCCTCTCGCGTTCATCGCGCGCGCGACTCACCAGCGTGTTGTCGAGGTCAAAGTCGTAGTGCCCGTAGAAGTGGCCCTTGATGAACTCGTTGATCTTGTTCTTGCTGACGGCGTGCAGGTTCTGGAACTCGTGCATGGCGCTGAACTTGACGACGTTGAGGCCGTTGGGCAGCACGCCGTCGGGCTTGCGCTTGAGCAAGTGCTCGCTCTCGTACGCCGTAATGTGGCTGACGGTCGTGAAGACATCTGCGCAGTGCGCGGCGCTGCGCTCAATGCAGTAACGGTGGTAGATGCCGCGCTTGCCCGCCTCGTGGTCGACATCAAAGTACTGCAGGTTGTTGTAGAAGTCCACCGAGCCGGCACACAGGTAGCGGCCCAGCAGCGTGGCGTGCGTCGTGAAGATCGTCGTCACGTCGATGCGGCGCTTGCGGCAGAGCGGGATGGCCAGACCGGCTTGCCACTCGTGGAAGTGGGCAATGATGGCCTTCTTGCGCTCTTGAATCGCGAACTGCACGAGAGACAGAGAGAGGCAGAGTCAGTGCTGCTGTTTCGGCGCTTTCTTCCCTTCGTTGCCCTCGCGCCGCGCCCGCGTCGCACTCACCTCGCCAAGGAACCAGGCGACGAGGTAGCCAAAGACGAGCGTCTCGTTGGTCTCGTGGTCGTTCTGCGGCGTCGGGATGCCGGCCGCGTTCCAGAGGTCGCCCTTCCACTCATCGAGGCGATGATACATGCTGCCCGTGTCGAAGAGCAGCACGCGCGGCGCGCGCTCGATGAGCCAGCGCCCGTAGAGGAACTTGACGCCGCGCTCGCGCATGCTGTTCAGCGTCGAGCGCAGCGCCGGATCCTCGGGCTCGACAGACTCGACTTCCATCGGCGCCGTCTTGTAGGACAGCGGACCGATGAGCGTGTAGCGATCGCCATACTCTTGTGCGGTCACGGGAGCCTTGGTCTTGATGACCGTGTAGATGCCGCCGACTGGGGCACAAGGGTCAGCAGACGAAGCGGCACGCGCGGCCAAGCGAGACATGTGCGCCATGAGCCACGCCGGCGGCGAGTCGAGCCAGCCCGGGCCTCTGCCTCTGCCTCTGCCTCTGCCTCTGTCACCCTCCTGGCGCGCGCCCCGTCGGTGCACTCACCCTTGTTGGCGACCTCCCAGGCGACCTCGAAGAGCAGCGGGTTGCGCACATCGCGCTTCTCTGCGACGTCGGACATGGCTGGGCTGTGCGTCAAGGGAGCGCGACGCTGAGAAAGCCGGCGCGAGCGCAGGAGTGGAGGTGTGGATGGGGCAGCTCGCGTGCGAAGAAGAGGCGGGACGACGGATGTGTGTGTGTGTGTGTGTGTGTGCGCAGAGCGGATGCAGCGTAGGTGCAGGAGGTGGTGGCGCTGGAGGAAGCAGCGAGCGCACGGCCGGGGATGGAGTGGGTGTGGAGAGGCAGGGCGAAGAGGCGTGTGGGGAAGACTCGCCGAGGCAGCAGGTGCGAGGCAGGAGAGGCGCCGATGCCCAATGTGCGTGCGCGCGGCCGACCGGGCGCAGCGCAGGCGCAGGCGCAGAGACTGCCGGCCGGCCGCGAAGACAGCAGCAGCCACGGCGAGCGCACGGCGCCCCACGCTGCCGCGCGCAGCCGCAGGCACGCCGCCCGCGGCCACGGCGTCGCACCGCGCAGGCGCCACCCCAGCATCCCTTCCTCTTCGCTCTGCAGCCGGCGCTCGCATGCTCACGGCGCCTGCTTCCACCACAGCTGCTGTGCATCCAGCACCCTCCAGCTTGCAGGCATCAGCATGTGCTGCCGCTGCGGCAGCGGCTGCTGCCAGCGCCCAGCGACGCAGCGACGGTGCAGGTGGCGGCTCGGCCTTCGCGAGCGCGGCGCCTGCCCTGTGCGCAGGCACGGCGGTGACGCACGCCGCGGCGGTGCTCCCTGTGGGCACTGCGCCAGTCTAGTGTCCGCTCTCCAGGAAGAAACCGCAACGTCGAGCGCACGGCCAGCCTCCAGGTGCAGCTCAGGTGCAGAGCCGCGCAGAGCGTGCGACGGCCTCGCATGGATGATGGCGCAGGCAGCCGCTCACAGTCAGCGAACCCCGGCACCGAGACGGCGCCGCGGCTCAGCTCTCTGGTCCTGCAGCTGACGGCGCCGGCCCTCTGACCCCTCTCTCGGCGCCGAAACAGCGCGACGAGAGCTTCCATTCCTGGGGTAGAGCGTGAGCGCGCACTGTATGCGAGATGAGTGCGCCCGTCGACAGGGGTGCGCTCCTGATCTCGTGTTGTTGGGCGACATGCCAGGCACCGCCAGCGAGACAAGCGTCCCCATGAGGAGCGCGAGGTACCGCTACGCCGCGCTGCTTGGCGTCGCGGCCGCAGCTGCTGGGCGCTGCAGCCGACTCGCCTCGTCCCCAGGGACCTTTCTGCGTCTGCCTCCGGTTCGGACAGCGTCCTGCGCCTCTCTCGCAGTCGGTCGTGTGAGCGAGCACCATGCAGCTGATGCTGGTCGTTGCTGCGGCTTGCCTGCTGCTGTGCTTGCAGGTGCAGCGCCAGCCGCAGAGATTCTCCGCCGCTGCGGCGCCCGCCGGCGCGAGCTCGGCGAGACTCGACTCGGCCGCTCGGTGCTGCGCTGCAAGCTGCTCCATGGGGGGCATCGCGCATGCTTTGCGCTGCCCCCGCGGGTCGTTCGACGGAGTCTGCATACGCACGCCGGGCGGCGGTGCCGGCAGCCGGTGCCTGGTGGGGCCGAGAGCCCTGAGCATGACAGCAGCAGCGGCGCGGCACAGGCGAGCGCTGTGCTTGCAGCTCGACCTCTGGCAAGGCCGACGCTGAGGCTGGCCTCTGCAAGGCGCTCGGATCACGAGGCTGAGCCTGCGTCAGGCGACGCACTCTCGGCAAACTCGAGACGCTGGCGAGAGAGCTCTCCGACGAGACAAGGCGAAAGTCAACAGCCCAAGCCACCAGTGGGGTGATGCGCACGCGCAGCCATCAGCAGCACGCACGAGTGCAGACACGACTCTTTGGTATTGCGTGAGTGCAAGGAAAGTAAACCAGGCGAGAGGGCGGGGGGTCAGAGATGCAGTTAAGATGCGCGAGGAAAGACGTGGCGTCCGGGAGAGCGAGGGTGAGGGAGGGATCGGGCGGGGGATCCATGAGAGAGACTGGCTGAGAAAAGGGGTCCGGGGGAGAGGGAATGCGGAATGAGGTTTGCCTTCCTAAACGGAGAATGGAGATGAGAGAAAGGTTGTCCATGTGTGTGTGTGACGCGAGAAAGACGAAGCGAGAGAGAGCGGTGACAGTGGCAGGCCACGCAGCACCGCGCTACTTGCCCGCGATGAAGCGACGCATCCGATCGATCGGCTTGCGCTTCGGCTTCGTCGGCGACGCCTGCAGCTTGGTGGGCGGTTCCATCGTCGAAGCAGCGTGACTGACACTGCTGCTCGAAGCCGAGATGGGCGGCAGGCTGCCCAGTGCAGCGGCATCGAGTTCGGCGTCCGTGCCGCCATGCTGCAATGCGCCGTTGCTCTTCGGCAGCGGCACACCTCCGCCTCCTCCTCCAACGGCAGAGGCACTGCTCGTAGCTACCGTCGACGAGGAAGCTGCAGTGGCGGGCGTTGAGGCGAGTGAGCCAAGTGAGGAGACTGCACTGTCGCTCGATGCCGTGCGTGCTCGATCGTCTGCCTCGACGCTCGACGCCGCAATGCCAGGCCGTACGGCGCGCGAAGAGGCCATCGAGGAGCAAGGCACGAGTGGAGTGCTAGGCACTGAAGAGATGACCTCGCAGAGTGGAGCTGCCCAATTGCGCGTGGCCGACGCAAGCGCATCCTCGAGGGTGTGCTGCACCATCAGACGAGCTGCGACTGCATCTGGGGCGGCTCCAGGAAGAGGAGGCAGGAAGATGGCGGGCAGTCGCAGGCGCTCGGCTGCCAGGATCGTAAGCACGGCCGGGAAGCCTCCGCGGTGCAGACGCGAGGCCTCCTCGAGCGCCACAGCGGCTTCGTCGGGCGGCTCTTCGGTGGCACAGAGCTCTAGTGCGGAATGCACCGCGTCGAGTTGCTCTAGGCGCTTGCCCCACAGCACCGAGTTCTCGCATGCGGTAGCTGCGTATGGCTGTAGCTCTGCGTAGAGGAGGACAGAGCGTGAGCAAGCAAAGTCAAGCCTTGTCGCCATCAGTGATGCCACTCACCGGGAACGATGCGCGCCAGTGTATCGAGCAATGGCGTGACGAAGAAACGTACGAAAGCGACTTGCCCTCGAGCTAATGATCGTTCCTCGTGCAGTTCGCCAGCCGCGACGAGAGCGTCTACGCTGAGTTCCGCCGAGTCTGCTGCCGCGCCTCCACCGCCGCCGATCTGCGCGACCATCTGCGCAGCGCTGGTTCTGCGCAAGCCCTCTTCGTCGCCCGTCGTGGCGTTTGGCAAGGGCGCCGTACCAGCGTGAGTCTTGTGGGGCCCATGCTTGTGCTTGCAGGCAACTGCGCCACCTCCCACCGTCGCAGGCAATCCGCACTCTGCCTCGAGCGCACTCTGTCGCTCCCACTCTCTCCGCAAAGCCAAGCTCCATCTCCGACCAATGCTGCGCACTCGCACTGGGTTGCTGACGTCTGCGCACTTGAGTAGCGCCGAGCAGAGCAGCGTGCGTTCCTCTCGCGGCCGTGCTCGAATGAGGGCAGCGCGCTCAGCAGGCGTGGAGGGCGCACCATCGTCGCCGTAGAGGCGCCGCTCGAACGCTTCTAGCTCCTCGACGAAGCGCGCATGGATGGCCATGTCGGTGGCGAGCACGCACGTTCGAATGAGACTGCCAAGCTCGGAACGGCTGCCCGAGGCAGCCCAGGTCAGTTGACTGAGGCCGCAGCGCTCCAGCAGGCCCTCGAGCAGCAGCACGTGGTAACTCTCCAACGGACTGCCTTCGGGCGCACGTGCTGCCGGCGACGCCGCCGCCGGAGAGCTGGCACTTGAGACGCTTGCGTCGTGGTGAGGCGCAGCGCAGCGAAAGGCAGTGGCGATAGGCGCCTCTGCGTTGCCGAGATAGGCGTTTGAAAGACCCGGATGACCTGCGTCGTGTCCGATGGCTGCAAAGAGCAAGGCGAGGGCATCGAGAGGCGCGACAGGCGAATGCCGCGCATCCCACTCGCTGTGCCCCGTCGCGACGAGCTTGGGCAGCGCGCCCAGGTCGGCCAGCAGCACGTAGAGTGCCTGAAGCACATCGGTCGCGTGGTGGACGTTGTGGTAGGCGTTTGAGGAGTGGTACAGCTCTGCAATGCCGTCGACTAGCCGGCGCACAGCCTCGGGCGCAATGTCGAGGAACGCCGCCATCGTCGTCATCTCCTCGCCCTTGCTGCCTGGTGGCTCATCAGGCGCCAGCAGAGAACGAGGCAAAGGCGCGTTCAGTGCCGTGTCGAAGAGCATGACGCAGGCGGTGCGCAGCTCCTCTTCGTTGAGATCCAAACTGCAGAAGTCCCAGCTTGCGAGCTGTGTGACCAGGCGCGCACGATTGGCGCTTGCACGCACAGAACGCCGCGGGTAGAGCGTGCTGGTGGCAGCGAACGTCTGCGGCGGCGCTCCCTGACCGGAAGCAGAGCGCGAGACGGGCGGCGACGGCACCACACGAGGAAGCACGACTGGTAGCTCACTGTGTCGCCGAGGCGTGGCAGTGGCACATGTGCAAGGTGGTGCCTCGCTTGCTCGTCGAGGCGGCCCGGAGAGCGGGTTGAGCGCACCACGCTTGGGCGCATGCAGCAGTGTCGTGTAGTGTGCCACGACGGGGGTGGCGCTTGTTGCATGCGCCGGATTCTCGTGCGGCATCCACTGCGGCGCCAAGAGAGCAGGCGCTGCGGCAGCCGCGCCTTGCGGCTCTGCTCCCGGAAAGGCGTACGATGCAAAGCTGGCGATGTCCTTGGGCCCCGCCGAGCTTGCGAGCGGCGGCGGCAATGGATGCTCGTGCGAGGAAGGCGAGGGTCCCATGCTCGTTGCGGCGAGGTCAGACGCTATCCGAGGAGCGTCGCGCCGTCGTCTGCCCCAGCTACTGCTCGAGGCACCGGCTCCAGAGCCACTGGACGAAGGCCGTGATGGCGGCCGAGAGCGCGGCAGGATGCTCCAGCGACTCGCCTTGAGCGTGCCAGCCGAGCCACGACGCTGCTCCAGCATCTCCTGGGTCGGCTCGGCAGAGAGCTCCAACGCCGCACCGCTGCTGCGCCGCCGTGCTGCATCCGGACGCGGTGCAGTGCCGGCAGCGACAAGATGCGAGGGCGCAGAAGGTGCAGCCAGCATCTCTCGGCTACTGCTCGGCGGCAAAGGTACCGCGGACTCTGCACCCGCACCGCTGCCGCTCGCGCCGCTGCGCTTGGAGCCGCTGCGCAGATCGAGCCAGCTGGAGCGAGCACGCACCTGCAGCGCTCTGTACGTCGTCTGCAGTTTGCCCATCGAGGGTGCCGGCGAGGTGCCTTCTGCATGCGCGGCCTGGCGACTGCTGCTGCTGCTCGATCCGCCACTGCCACTGCCGCTCGCCGTACTGGCGCTGAGCGCGCGAGGCTTGGCCAGCAGGATGGGCGACGCAGTGGGCGAGACGGGCTGCGGCGACGAGCGCGCCGGCTGCATCGTCGGCGCGCTGAGCGTGTGCGGCGAAGCCATGCCGCGTGCGTGACGAGCCCACTACGGGGTGAAGGAGAAGAGAAAGAGAGGCGCCGGAAGGATGCTATCGCAGCGATGCTGGATGCATGGGATGCGCTTGTCGCGGGCGGCGAGGCGAAGTGAGGCACACGCGTGCGCGTGCGAGAGAGAGAGGCGGCAGGCGCCGCGCTGGCTACGCGAGATGGAGCGTGTGCAGAGAGATGCTGGAGATGACGGGCGGCGGCGAGGATGCAGGCGGCAGCAACGGAGCAGAGAACGCAGATGGGTGGATGCGGCGAGCGAGAGCGAGGCGGGTGCGCGTCTAGAGGCGCGCGCGCGTCGGGGCGAGAGCGAGGCTGGGCGCACCACACGCGGCGAGAGCGAGGTGGATGCGGGCGCGGCTGGGAGCGACGAGACACGGCGTGGCGTGTGTGCAGGTGTGTGAGTGTGAGAGGACGAGACGTGTGCGGGTTGCGAGAAGGCGCGAAGGAGGATGCGAGAGCAGAGGAGAGGCCAGGGGCCGCACGCGAGGTGAGAGAGGCCGAGGCTGAGGGTGAGGCGCGGAGGCGCGTCGTGCGAGGAGCGCGGCCGGCCGATGCTGCGCTGGATGGCGGCCTGGCGGGAGGCGCACGCCCAGCAGCGACACGCGAAAGGGAAGCGCACCTCTCGCACGCCTAGCGCCTGCACGCCGCCGCGTCGGGCTCCGCGCCGCCGCACCGTTGGACGGCCAGCGTGCAGCGCAGCGCATGTGCCAGATGTTGCCCTGCATCCACGGCGCTGCCAGCGCCACAGCGGAGGCGCGAAGGGCGCGTGGCATGCGCCTGCCGGACGCGGCGGCGGAGCGCGGCGGCGCGGCGGGTGCAGCAGCAGCACGCGCGCGTGAGGTGCCGCAGCGCCGCCGCCGCACTCGGGCAACTCCCGCGCGAGGCGCGAGGCGTGAGGCACGGCGCCTGCGCCTGTCGTGGAGAGAGATGCAGCTCGACTTCTCGGGCACGAGAGCAGCAGCAGTTACTCCTGAGCGAGGCGCACATCTCCCCTCCTCCCTCTCGCGCCCCTCGCGAGTAAGAGTTGGACAGACGAGCCGCAGCGGACATGCGCATGGCAGCTGCCGCTCTACGTCTGCGATGCTGTGCTTCCACACCCCTGCATGCTGAGGCTGAGTGCTCCACGCTGGGCCGTTTTGGGCCTCCGCGCCGCTGCACGATGCATCCATCTGCAGCAGGGACAGGCGAGGCTTGGGTGTTGCGCTGGCCGCCAGGGTGCAGCAGCGACTGCGAGGCCGCATCTCCCCGCGCCTCTCTCTCTCGCTCGGCTGCAGGCGCACTCGCATCTTGAGCTCCGCCTGCGGTGCACACCCGAGCATGAAGGATGCGCTTCTGCATGCTGTGTGGGTGTGGCGCTCGGCGCGACGGACAGCCCATCAAGACGGCATGGCGTGGGGGGTGCGAGGCAAGCCGCTAAGAGCATACGTCGGGCGCTCGAACGCATCCGAGTTGGCGCGCTCGCTTGGCCCTCCGCCCTCCGCCTCGGCCTCGGGCGAAGGCATGAACAGGGCGTGCCAAGCCACATGTTGATGCTGGGGCATGCTGGGGCTTGAAGAACGGTGCCACGCGGCACAGCGCGCAGACTGCGAAGAGGGCTGAGGCCCACGACGTGGCTAGGCCGTCGCGTGTGCTCGTCCTCCACGCAGCCGTCCCAGCTTGCTTCCACAGCGTCGACGCCGTGGCTTGACCACAAATTCCCGGCGTCCATGCGAGCCACAAACCCAGTTCGAGCGCAATGGCAGCTCGGACACCCGGGACACGCCACGCCTGACCCGAGGCGCCGATCATTGCGTCGGAGGAGCGTCCGACGCGTGGCGTCGGCCCGGGCGCGGGGGGCGCGGCTTGGCCGTGGACCCCCGATCGTGGCGCTGTGGACCGAGCAACCTCTAGAACGAGTCTGCTCGCCGCCGACTGATACTGCAGCGCGCAGTCGACTTGCCCTCTCGAGAGCCTGCAAGACACTCGCAATTTCGGCAAAAACGGCGGATGAACACCGTGCTTGCTCGAGCGGTACGCCATGTGGCGCAGCGGGCGGCGGGAGGGGGGCGGGCAGGCGTCACCGTCGCTGGGAGCACCCTCGGCCGAGCCGTGGCAGGCCGCTCATCAGCAGAAGAGAAGGTTTGGATGGGTATGCGACGACGGAGGAGCCCTCGAGCCGGGCTCATCAAGCCATCGCGTCGTTGTATATCCTGAACGTGATCGCTCGATGGCGAGACCTCTCGGCACGAGCAAGCGCGACAACCAGACTGAAGCGACCCACGCTTGGCTGCAAAGCAGGTGCGGATTTCAGGCCCGGGACTGCTGCCGTCTCTGTCGAGCTTGAGTAGCTCTCCCCATTCTGGTCCCATCTCTCTTCAGTCGAGCGGACAGAAGGCCACCAAAAAGCGATGCGACGTCTGTCCTTAGCTCGCCGTATGAGCCTCAGGCAAAGCCGGTAAGTGCCCTTGACCTCCTTTGGCTTGGCATTTGGCAAATCACACACACACCTGCGCGGCGAGTAATGAGAATATGGCGACGACTCCTTGCAGTCGCTCACCGGCCCCTCCCCCTCCCTCCGTGGTGGAGATGCGGAATTGAGGCGAGTCTGAGCTTGCTCTGCGCTCCCACGCGATGGGCAGCTTCGTGGACGACGAGGGATCGAGGCGAGTCTATTCTTTCTGCAGCTGCTCATTCTGCGAAGAGACTGGACGGCGAATTTCTCGCAGAGACAAACAAACGGCATCCGGCACACGCGAGAGCAGCGCCAGTCTGCGTCGGAGCACAGCAGCGCAAGCGCAAGCGCAGCGCGCCGGGGGGGGGGGGCGGGACTGCGGCCGGCGACGCGCAGTAAGAGTCTGCTGCCCTCGCCACTGCTGCTGCTGCAGGGAAGAGAGCAAGCACATCAAGATAGGAGGAGCGCATCGGACCCCCCCCCCCCCCCCCCGCGTTGCAGCTCGCTCGTGCGACGTGCCCGGGGGCGCAGGCGACCCTGAGCGCTGCTCTGCTCACCGTCCGCGGAGCGTGGAGAGGAAGCACAGCGCGCCGCCGCAGCGCTCCACACACTCACACAGACGCAGCGCCGAGGCGCCCCAGCATCACACGAGAGCAGCGGCTGTGCCGCCAGAGCCGTCCTGCCTCTCACCGCTGCGAGTTCAGGGGATGACGTGGCATCGCGGCCCTCGCCCAGCGCTGTCCGAGCCGGCTCCGGCGGCGGTGCACGCTGCTGCGGCGAGCCGCCGGACGCATGGGCTGCCCGAGGGGCGCCGGCCGCGCGGCCGAGCTGCTGCTGGCGTCGACGGGCCAAAATCGAAAAGCAGACGCGCCCGAGGATCTGCTAATGCCCAATAGCGCCGTCGTGCGTGCAGTATTGTATTGGCTTGAACCCTGAACGCTTGCACGGCCGAGCGCGCTCACGCCACGCCACGCTAGCAGGAGACGTCCGTCGCCAGACGCCGGCCGAGGTGGCACGCGAGAGAGGCAGACGCAGCGCTGCAGTCGCAGTGGCAGACAGCGGCGTTCGGCGCAGCAGCCGCAAGAGCGCATGATGGGCCAGGGCCGCGAGGGTTCCGACGAGCTGCCTTGGTGGTGCCACCGCCTCGGCGAGCTGAAGCGCAGGCGGAGCCGAGCGCGCCGCGGCGGCGCCTCAGCTCCGCACACCGCGCGCGACGCTGTCCATGGAGCACGAGCGCCTGTCGCGCAGCAGCAGGAGCGTGTCCTTGAGGAAGAGCACGGCGAAAGCATTGCTGCGCTGCAGCAGCGTCGGCTGCGAGACGGCGCAGTCAGAGTTGAGTCTTAGTGCGCGAGAGGCTGACGGCGGTGCCGATGCTCGCTCGGCCGGCGGTGCGCTGCTGACGTCGCCCACCGCGCCGCCGCGCCGCGCGGGCCGTCGTCGCTTGCGGCCGCCGCGCGCGCTTTGCCCCCGTCGCTGCTCTGCTGCGCGTCGCCCGCCTCGCCTCTTCGCTCCCGGCCTCTTCACCCCTGTCACCGAGTCTCGAACCCTCACGTCCGCCTCGCTCCCTCGCCCTGCGCTGCGCATCACCACAGTCACACTAGACTCGTGCGCGTCCTCGGCATCTTCGGTCTGTTGCTGCTGCATTCTCCGTCACCTGTCACTCTCGAACCTCTTCCCGCACCTCTCCCTCACCTCACTCCGTCACGTCCGATCCTCTCTTCACCTCGCATCAACACACACACACACACACTCCACCTCATCCGCATCCCACCTCACCGTCGGACTAATCTCGAGCGCTCCCACGCCGCTCGCACGTCATCTCCTCTTCGCCGCCTTCTTGGCCCTCAAGTCACGCGTCTTCTTGCGGCACGTCTCGCGCACCTCGGTCCGCAGCTGCACCCCCAAAAAAGAGTCATTCTTCTGCACTTCACCTTGTCGGCACCGCGTCGCCTGCACACATCACCACGCATTCACGTGGCGCCACCGCAGACAGTGCTGCTCTGTCATCATTCAACGCCGTCGACCCTTCCGTCGCGGCCGTCTCTCGACCGCACCTCGTCCTCTAGCGCGCTCGTCAACGTCTTCTTGACTTGACGCAGTGCTGCTCGCGCCCTCCCTCCACCATGTCGCAGCCGTCACCGCAGCCGCGCGGCCAGCCGTCGCCGCAGGCACGGCACGCGCCACCGGCCCGCCAGCTCTCGGACCCGTCGCTCGCCGGCGCTGCCGACGGTCTGGCCAGCTCGCCGTTCCACTTCAACACGTCCGACAGCCTCTCGCCACACCGCTCCAGTCTGGCGTCTAGCTTTGCTCAGCAGCAGCAGCTTTCGCCATCGGCCGCTGGTAGTGGTGGTGCGCCCCTGGCCGGCTCTTACGCTGGCGGACGCTCGCCGCATGACACGCATGCGTCGCTGCGCCGCAGCTCGCTCTCGCCCGCGCCGGCAGGCCAGCGTCAGCAGCAGCAGTCGGGTGGCGCATCGGCTCTCTCGCCGAGCCAGCAGGCGTTTGGCAGCAGCGTCGGTGCACATGGCCACTCGCCGCACAGCACCAACAGTTCCTTTGATTCTGCGCCCCGCTCTCACTCGCCTGCAGGTGGCGGTGCTGCACACTCGCCGCGCTCCTACACGCCTTCGTCGCTCAGCGCCGGCTATGCTGCCAGCAGTGGTGCTCAGGCTGGCGGGGCCCAGAGTGGCCCGCCGCCGGCTTCGCCGCTCGGCACGTTCGGCTCGCGCGGTGCAGCCACGGCTGGCGGCGGCAGCAACAGCGACCACAGCAGGCACAGCAGTGGCTATGGCTCGTCGCTCGGCATTGGTGGCGGCGGTGGCACTGCTGCAACGACGACCGCGTCGTACGGCGCAGGCAGCGCCATGGGCGCCAGCGCTCTCGGCAGCCACTCGTACACGGCCCAGCAGCAGGGCTTCGGCGGCAGCAGCGCGCCACCGCCAGCAGACGACAGCGTCGAGGCTGCCATCGCAGCGGCGACGAAGGGCGGCCAGCCGCTGACGCCGGCGGCCATTAGTGCGGCAGCTGCTGCCATTGCTGCGTCGGAGCAGCAGCGTCGGCCCTCGCTGCGCCAGTCGCTCTCGGACCACAGTCAGTACAGCAACGGTGGCGCTGCGGCGTACGGCAACGAGTACGGCGAGGTCATCGGCGTCTCGAGCGCAGGCAGTGGCCCACTTTCGGCGTCGGATCCACGTACGCAGCTCTTCATCTCGAACCTGCCGTACCGCGTGCGCTGGCAAGACCTCAAGGATCTCTTCCGCAAGGCCGGTACCGTGCTGCGCGCCGACGTGGCACTGACGCCTGACAACCGTTCGCGCGGACACGGGACCGTGCTGCTGGCGTCGGAGGAAGATGCGCATCGAGCCGTCGACATGTTCCGCGGCTTCAGCTGGCAGGGCCGCATTCTCGAGGTGCGCATCGATCGCTCGGGCACAATCCTGCTGCCGTCGCCGCCGGCGGAGGGCGTGCCGGGAGCGCAGAGCTACATGAGCGCCTCGAGTCCCAACATGTCTGCGCCGAACAGCGCCTCGGCTGCACTGCCGCCTTCGTTCAAGCCCAATATGGCTACCGCGCCGCCGCCGGGCAGTGGCGTTCTGCCTTCGCCTTCCTCGCTGCATCTCTCGGGCAGCTCCAGCCCGCATGACTTTGCTGCAACTCAGTCGACGACGCAGCAGAATCTGGCGCACATCGCTGCGCTGCATGCTCAGCAGGCTCAACAGGCGCAGCAGCAGCTCTACCAGCAGCAGCAACAGCAGCACCAGCAGGCGCAGCAACAAGTGCAACATCAGCATCAGCAGCAACACCAGCCGCAGCCGACTCATGCTCCTTCGCTGTACGCGCCTCAAGGCGGCTCCAACCCGTACGGCAGCAGCGCGCTGCATCCCACGGGCGTCAGTCCGGCGCTCTACCCCTTCATGGGCAATGCCAACGGGCGCTCCGCGTCGCTCTCGAGTGCTTCGGGCGCCTCTTCTGGGCCCGGTGCCTGGTCGAGCAGTGGAGGAGGCTACGGGCGCAACAGCTTCAGTGGCGCAGCGAACCAGGCGCCCGGGTACCACTCGCAGCAGCATCTGCATCACACTGCGCACGCGCCTCCGCCGAACCTCAATGCAGGCGCAGGCCGGCCGTCTGCCTATCTTGGCCCGCCGCTGCCGCCGGGAAGCACGACGCTGCCGCCGCCCAACTCGTACTACGGGCGCGTGCTCTTCGTCGGCAACCTGCCGTTCCATTGCCAGTGGCAGGATCTCAAGGATCTCTTCCGCGCAGCCGGCAACATCCAGCGCGCCGATGTCGCTCTCAGCCCCGAGGGCCGCAGTCGTGGATTCGGCACGGTCCTCTTCGCGAGCGCAGAGGACGCGCAGAACGCCGTGCGCATCTACCACGGGTGCGTGTAGAGAGTGGCGTGCTCGAGAGGAGACGCACAGGATCTGACAGTCTCGCGCCCCCCTTTTGCAGATACGAGTACAGCGGCCGCACGCTCAAGGTGCACTTCGACCGCTTCGCCCAGATGACTGCGCCGCCTGCTGGCCAGCTGCCTGGCACGCCCTCGCAGTACACGGGAGCGTTCAGCGCCGCCAACCCTCCGAGTGCTCCCGTGGCGCAGAGCCAGTCGATGAACCCAGCTTCGCAGCTGGCCGCACAGGCCGCACGTGCGCCACAGCTCACGCAGCATCATGGTGGCTACGGTGGCATGCACGGCGGCGGCCTGTCGCAGCACCGCTATCCGCAGCAGCAACAGCAGCAGCAGTACGGAAGCGCCTCGTATCTGGCGCAGCAGCACTCGATGCAGCATGTTCCTGCGCGCTCGCAAAACCCGACGGTTGGAGGCTATGGCATGCCGAGTGCTCGCTCCAGCCTCGGCGGCGGCGCAGTGGGCAGCGGTGGCTACGCGACGAACCCGGGCGCCAGTGGCTACACGAACCCTTCGGCGTCCGCGTACGGCGGAGCTTCGGATGCATACAGCAGCTTCTCTGCGTTTGGCTCCTCGACGACTTCGCAGCAGACGTCGCTCGGCAGTGCCGCCTCTGCTCGCCCTGGACACATTGCGCTTCCGCCCGCCTCGTTCCCTTCCATGGCCGGCCTCGGTCCGCTCTCTCCCGTCGGCGGTGCAGGCGGAGGCACGGGCGCGCGCGGCAGCGGCACCGTCAGTGTGCCCCTGACGCCCGGCATGCCTGGCTTTACGTTCCACGCCATCCCACAGACGCCGCCGACGTATCCGCATCACTTCCTCTCGCCTGGCCTTGGACCCTTCAGTCCGCCACTCGGCGCCGATCATCCCGCAACGCCCGGCGCTGGCTCGAGCGCCTTCAACCCGCTCATCAATCCGGCTCCTGGTGCGCCGCTGCACAACCCGCTCTTCCCACCCGTCACTAGCGCGCAGTATGCGCCGCCGTCGGGCGCACATCAAGAACAGCCGCAGACGCAGTCGCAGAAGCAGCTGTCCGACGCTGCCTCGCAGACGACGCAGCAGGCTGGCGACGGTCGACTGAGCGCCCACTGTGCCAACGGCACGTCGGGCGCGGGACCTGAGTCGAGCACGTCGAGCACAAGCGCCGGAGGCGAAGGCTATCCTTTCCCTCTGGTGCAGCCTCATCTTGGCTCTTCGCTGCTGCAGCGTCGCGCAAGCAGCACCTCTGCGGCCTCGCCGGCTGGCGAGACGCAGCAGGGCAACGTCGAGCAGCAACGCAACGATGCTGCTGCTGCTGCTGCTGCACGCTGCGAGGCTGAGACGGATGGCTCGCAGGCGCTGACGGAGACGATTGCACGCCTGAGTGTGCGTGGCAAGAGCAGCGGCTCGAGTGCCAACTCCAAGCTTTCGATCGGTCCCGGCGAGACACGTCAACGACACCCGCTTTCCTCGCAGCTGCTTGCCGGCGACGGCCTCTCGTTGCCGCAAGGATCCGCCATCGACGACACGACGTCCTCCTCCAGCTCCGGCGGCGGCACGCCCGGCTGGGCGCCGCCGCCTGCGGCCCTTGCGCCGCCGGCGCTGGGCAGCAGCCACACGCTGCGCCGCACGTCGGACCAGCCGCCGTCGGCCACGGGACACAAGGCGGCGGCGGGCCACTTTGGCGCACATCTCAGTGCGGATGCCGAGAGGAGGCGCAGCTTTGCCGGTGGACTGCAGGAGTAGGGACGCGTGGTCTCTCTCTCTCTCGCACCCGCCCGACGCCCTCAACATCCAACGGCGAGGCCCCTTTTCGCCTCGAACGCACTCGCACCACCTCGTGGCCTTCGACGCTCGCTCCCTTTGACCCTCTCGCACTCTCTATTTAAAGTCAGCAACGCTGCTCCCGTCGACTTGTCTCTCGCGAACTTGACCCTTCTTCATCCTTGTCCCACCCCCGGTGTCACTCCTTCCCTCAAGCAAAGCTCCGCCCCTTCCCTCCCCTCCCTAGTCAAGCGCTCCCCCGCTGCGCATCTCGAGCGTCCCCCCTCTTCCCCTCTCCTCTCTCTTGCGAACCCCTCTTGACTCGTTCCGGGCAGTGCGGAATCAAAAACGACCGTGACCTCTCTCTCTCTCTGCCGCTCACCCCTTACGGCGTCCGACGCACGTGTGCGGCTGACTCCGCCCCGGAGCTCGGAGCCTGAGCTTCGCTTGAGCATGAAGCGTGGTTGCATGACAGCTCGGCCTCCGGCCTCTCTGCGCACCCGTGGGGCGTGGTGCGATGCGGTGCGGAGGAGCACGCGCGCGCGCGCTCGGCCGCGGCGACTAGCGTCGTTTGATGAAGGCACATAGCCCCATCAGGTGCTGGGTGCCGAGACAGGCGTTGTGCCTGGATGAGCGCCTGGGTGCAGCCACGCCACCTCAGAGGGAGACGCGATTAGCGCGCTCGCGGCGTGGCGGCCAACGTGCGCCTCTCCGCAAGCACACATCAGGGCGGCACCGCCTCCTCCCTGATTGCTGTTCTTCTTGCGCGCCGTCAGGCCGCGTTTGTCCCGCCCGCCGTCAGGCAGACACAACAGCAGGCCGGCCGACTGAAGGTCCCCAATTGGTGCGGCGTGCCTGAAAGTGGTGGCCGAGGCTTGAGGCTTGAAGGGGGGCGTTAGAGTGTGTGAGTGAGCGTGAGGGGTCTGAGCGCCTCTCGCGCCCCTCGCGCGCCTCCCCCGGAGGCTAGCCTTACAAGCCTAGCCTGTGCCTTCGGCCGTTCATGCTCCTTCTCGTCCGCCACCTCACCCCCCCGCCCCTCCCCCACACTCCCCATCTCTCTCCGACACCTTGCCCAATCCATCAGCTACCCGCTCAACTCTCCCTCTCCCGCGCGATCCTCTCTCTCCCCCCCCCTCTCTCTCTCTCTCTCGCGCGCGCGCGCAGCCCTCTCTCCCTTTGCTCCCCCGTCCCGTGCTCCTCCCAGGTGTGGGTGCCCAGCCATGCTGCTTCTCCCTTCCTTCGTCGCTCTCGCCGCGCTGCTTGATGCCGCCCTTGCACTTCCCGCCGGCGCCACCCTCCGCTCTCTCCCCGGCGTCGGCGGCGATGCGCCCACCTCGCACGCTGCCCTGCGTCGGCAACTGCAGAACGTCTCCGACCCTCTGCCCGCCGGCGACCGCAGCTACTTCCAGCAGGGCACGCCCACGGCCGTCGCCGCCTCGCTTGTGGAGCGCATCCAGGTCGGCGCCAATCTCGCCTCGGCCATGTACTGTCCCTCGGTGCAGGCCGGCGCGTGGACGTGCGGCGCGCCGTGCGAGGCAGCGGGCGAGGTAAAGGTGCTGTACACCAGTGGCGATGGCGACCTGGACCCGCATCAGAATGTGCTGTGGCTCGAGCAAGAGAAGGCGGTTGCTGTCACGGTGAGTTTCGTGAAGGGAGGGGAGGGGGGGGGAAAGAGAGGAAAAGAGCGTAGAGCTGAAGGAGGGCCGCATGAACAGACGGAAGGCTCGAACCTTGACAAGCTCTACTCGACTCTCAACGGTACGCCTTCCTGCCAACCCAAAGACGCAATCTTCATCCCCATCACTCCGACCGAGGCGATCCACAAGTCATGGGCCACCTACTCGCTCTCGTCGGAGTCTCCCTCGGGGGCGCTCGACGCTGGCGCCGCGCTGGCCCACGGCGGCTTTCTCGCGGCCTTCAAGCGCGGATATGAGGGCCTGCTGGCCGCCACGCTCGCGGCGCTGGCAGCATACCCGCAGGCGCAACGCCTCATCATCACGGGCCACTCGCTCGCCAGTGCCATTGCTGAACTCAACCTCCTCGCCATGCGCTCCGATCTCAACACGACGCTGCCGTTTGAGTTCCTTGGCTTTGGCTCGGTGAGTTTGTGTGC